>NW_007057720.1:21067-28041 GCF_000164805.1 Carlito syrichta | reverse complement strand
CCTTCCGAGGAGCCGGAACTCCAGGCGCGCGCTTCCACGCCCGGCTGATTTTTGGATTTATGGTAGAGATGAGGTCTCGCCCAGTTGCCCGGGCGGGTCTCGAACCCGCGGGCTCAGGCCATCCGCTCACCTCAGCCTCCCAAAGGCGCGGGATGACAGGCTGAGCCCCCGAGCCCGGCTTGGGCATTTATTGATGAAATATTTTCACCAAAGCAAAGCAGATATATAAAATAAAAACTCACAAAAGGCCAAGGCTAGAAATAAGGATTTGAGAATCAGTGACATATATTTGGTGGTCGAAGCAGGGGAGTGGATAGATCTCCCTTGGAGAATTCACAGAAAGTGAGCTAAGAAACTTCTAGAACGCCCATATTTGTGGAAAAGGAGGAGAAAAAGCCATAGATAGAAAAACAGAACAACATTAATGTAAGAGCATCATGATGAGAAACCAAAAGACAACTTGAAAGAGGGAATGTCAACGTGTCAAATGCTATCGAGGTTAAGTATGGTAAGTCATGACATAAGTTCATTGGCTTACAAAATTCACCAGTACCTTGGAAAGACAGAAACCAGATTGCAATGGGAGGTGAAGGCAGACACTCCAGTTTGTCTTTGTCTGCCTTAAGGTGTGTTACCCTAAACTGAATCTGATATTCTAAGTATGGTTTGACTGGTGGAGTAAAGTGGAATTATCTCCACTTTGACCAATCCACTCTGTCTATCATTGTAGCATCAGGTCACATTAAGGTTTGGGTTTAATAAATTTTTTGTTTGTTTTTTGGCAGCCCCACTTACTGTACCACTCCAATGACTCATATCAAAAGCAATCTCTTGAAACCTTATATCCTTTCCATCTGAAGCAGAAGCAATACATGATTTCCCATTCTGTGCTGTGCAAGAAAGTTTCACAACTAAGTGAAGAATTTCATTCAGCTACAATTTATATTGTTAACTTTACTCTTTGTTGATGCCAATGGAAATCTTCTCCATCCTAATACTGTCATTGAACATATTAGTTATTCTCCTGGCTTTATGTCATCCATAAATTTGATTTACACATCATCAGTGTTTTTTATCTAAGTTATCAATAATGTCAAGTCCTACACATTTAGACAAGGGTTGAATGGAAACTGAAAGATATGACCGGGTCTGAAGTCAACAATGATTGTCAAAATGCTGACACTAGCAGGTCGGAAGCAGGGAAGTTAGTGAGAACTAAGAGTTGTTCCAGGGAGGATGGGCAGTGGATAAGGAATGCCACAGAAGCTAAATCACCACCTAAGGAAGCAGATTCAATACAAAAAGCTAGAGAAATTAAAGGAATATCCAAAGTCACATCAGGCTCAATGGAGAAAATGTGTATATAGGTTCTAACTTTTGGACTTCCAGGTGGCTATTTTTTTTTCTCCACTGCATGAAAAGTCTTTCAAAATTTCAAAGACCTTAATAAATAAAAGACATGAAGCCGGGTTCGGTGGCTCAGCCTGTAATCCCGTGCTTTGGGAGGCTGAGGTGAGTGGATTGTCTGAGCCTGTGGGTTCGAGACCCACCTGGGCAACTTGGCGAGACCTCATCTCTACAATACATCAAAAATTTAGCCAGGCGTAGTAGCGCACGCCTGTAGTTCCCGCTACTTGGAGGGCTGAGGCGGAAGGATCACTGGAGCCCAGCAGGTTGAGGCTGCGGTGGCCGGAAGTGGCCGCTGCACTCCAGTCTGGGCGACAGAGTGAGACTCCAAGTCAAAAAAAAATAAAATAAAAGATATGATATAAGACAGGTCTTCTAGTTCTTTCCCAAGGACCTTCTCTCCATATGAAACTTTTTTGGGTTGGTCAGATAACCAGCTACTGATTCACCTCACTACTATCATCTGCTACATTCATATTTTATTTCTGCCTCCAAGGGTATGATATTGTATAGGAATGTTGGAGGGTATCTTAGTCCATTTTCTATTACTGTCAAAGAATACCAGAGATTGGATCATTTATTACTATTATTATTTTTAAAAGGCTCACTGTAAGGATGGAAAGTCCAAGAGGCACAACCATGTCTGGTAAGGGCCTTGTGCTGCTCCAAGTGGAAGGGAAAGCCAGTGTGTATGAAAAAGGAAGTCAAACACAAGAGGCAACCTCTCTTTGTAACAACTTGCTTTGGTGGTAACTAATCTAATCCTGGGAGAGAAAGAACTCAGTCCCATGAGAGGGTATTAATCTGTTCATGAATGTCTGACCCAAACCCCTCCCACTAGGCCCCACCTCCCAATACTGCCTCACTGAGGACCAGGCTTCCAACGCATGAACTTTGGGGGGTGCAAATTCAAACCATAGCAGGCGGAACAAGAAAAGAGCATGACTTTTCACTGGAGTTCTCATGTGTTCTACAATTTTATTTTCTGTCCTCAATTTTCATCAGGGATTAGTCTCAATGTTATTTTTAACACATAGTAACATAGCTAAAATGAAAACAAAATTGAGTGCTGGTGAAGACACAACAGGAACTCTCATACGCTGTTGGTGAAAATGCAAAATGGTGTGGCCACTTTGGAAAACCATTTGACAGTTTCTTACACAATTAAACAATACTTCTATTACATGACCCAGTAATACCACTTAACTGAAGATGAATGAAAACTTTTGTTCACTCAAAACCTGTATGCACGTTTGTAGTTGCTTTTATAATTGCCCAAAACTAGAAACAACCCTAATGTCCTTAAGCTGGTGAATGAATAAACAAACTATGTTGTGTTCATATAATGGAATACTACTCAACAATAAAAAGGAATGCTCTACTGATATGTACAATGACATGAGTGAATATTAAAATAATTAGAGTGAAAAATTTCCAGGTAAATAAGGCTACATACTATATGATTCCTTTATATAACATCCTTGGAAAGGAAGATTATAAGGATGATAAGAGGTCATTCGTTGCCACCAGTTGGGGGTGTGGGAAGGATTGACTAAAAAGTGTCATGTGAGGAAGTTTGGAGGGATAATGGAATTGTTTTATAACTAGACCACGATGGTTGCTCCTTGACTATATGAATTTGTAATTGCTCATAAAACCATATACTAAAATGAAGAAAAAAAAACACACAAAAGAGTAAATTTTACTTACATGTAAATCATACCTCCACAAACCTAACTAAAAAATACATCTTCTTAAATGGCCTAAATTTTCAACAATGAAGGAATTATTAGCTATATTATGAAACATTTATACAATAAAGCATTACACAGTTGTATTGGACTTCGTTATACTTTTTGTATGCCTGGTAGCTTATAAACAGCCTTCCCATATGTGGGAAATTTCTTAACTTCTAAGTCTGCCTGTTCCTAAATTAGAAGTCACCAACTTCCTTTTCCACTCTTCCTGCAACTAGGGCATGGGCTGTCAAACTTGCTCTTATAAAATTTAGATTCAAAAGACTGATAGGAAGAAAGATGTGTCTTTGAAAAATTTATTCTGCTGAGGGTGGTAGACTGTAGTAGAGAGATATCCAACCCTCAGTGTGATTGAAGAGACAAAATGAAAACGATTATATTTTTAAATTTAATAATTTAAAATTAAGTTTGAAATTAATTACTTACATTATTGAGAGTGTTGTCTACAACCAAAGACAGAACTGATAGAATAGTCATTAAAAATTATGTTTATAACTAGAACCTTACCAGTGTGAGCTATGACTACACCATGAATACAGTGCTGTAGATCATCATTGAGAAATGTAGCTTGTGTCTGACCATGATTTCTACCTCACTGGCCCTCGTAGGAGGTGAATGCCAACATCCTCAGCAAGATACAGCCTGTTTGTGCATCTGATGAAGTGGATTCAGAGAGTCTCCTACACTGCAGAAAGAAGAGAAAGGAACGATAACTGTCTTTTCCAACTACAAGTCTCCAAACTCACAATTGTAATGAACTTCAAAACACCAAGAAGGGCCATTTAAATCTCTCTGCCATGTTAGCTTATTTTCAATATATCTGGGTATGGAAACCTTGGAAATAACTGTTTGCAAATTTTAATAAAATGGGAAATGCTACTGCTCTCCAGCCTAGGGGACTGATAATATGGGAAAGGTATAGCTATGGTTTTGAGTTTTAAGCATATTCACAAGCAAATTAAATATATATGCATAGGTCACAAAGTCTAAATGAAAATTTGCTAAAACGCTGAGTTATTGTCTTCTTTCTCTCCCTCTCCCCCATGTCTCTCAATGAAGATATATTACTATCAAAATCAGAAAAACATAAATGTTTTAAAATACTGTTAATTTGGCTAAGTGTGGTGGTTCACACCGTAATCCCAGCACTCTGAGAGTCCAAGGTAGGAGGATTGCTTGATCCCAGGAGTTTGATACCAGCCTGGGCAACATAGCAAGAACTCATCTCTACAAAAAATAAATTTAACTGGCTGTGGTGGTGTGTGCCTGTCGTCCCAGCTATTCAGGAGGCTAAGGCAGAAGAATCACCTGAGCCCAGGAGGTCAAGGCTGCAGTGAGTGGTGATGGAGCCACTGTACTCCAACCTGGGCGACAGATAAGACTCCAACTTAAAAAAAAAAAATTAGTTTGAATTTAAATTCAGTAAAAAGGTTCTCTGTTTTCTCATAATCCCATAAGTTAAGGGATTTTGTGGGTACATTTAATCTTATTCTTAGGCCCTTTAATAACAATATATAACTGGGAGTGCTATAGAAGTGAATAAGTTACCAGAAATTTTTGCCAAGTTAAAATCGGCTCCCTGGAATAACCACTTGATGAGTACAGTTCCGAAGGGCTCTGCTGCTCTCTGAAGTTCTGATCTTGACTCAGACCTCCTCTAGAATTCCTATGATGACACTCTGGCGTTTGCTAAGTCATTTTGCTGGCACTACTTCCCACTATGAGAAGCCAGGAACCTGGGCTTGGTGAGATGTGATGGATTGCTCAGTTGAGCGTTAGGAGCTCCAGGGTTATATTTTTAGCTGACTATTGCTGGAGAACTCCTCAAGAGATCTAACATGAAAGACAACTTAATTTATTTAAGCCCATTTCCACTTGCTTGACATGCCTTAAGAAACTGCAAATACAAAAGAGATCACATTCATTAAAGCACAACATGACATGCTGTGAAATACACAACATATGGTTATTTGAAGTCTGAAAAGCCTACTGAGTTTTAAATTTTTCATTTGAATAGCCTTTGATGTATGAACATGTCCTTTTTAAATTTTTTTGCACAATAGTAGTTTCTAGATCAAAACCACAGACAAGAAACTTTCTCTTGGTAAGAAAAAAGTACCTGAGATAAAGTTGCTAGACTCTGTTAAGGAGATAAGATTAAACACATGAAAACAAAGCATTTTAAACACATCTCCATGATCAAGACAATCTCACAATTACTTTTTAAAGTTTAGTAAACCCATAGACATTAGAGACATACTTCTTTAAATGAAATATTTTTTTCTCCCACTTTTATAAAAGTTATCCTGAAAGCAGTGATTCTGTTTCACTTAATTAAAACTGGTGACCCTGTATAAATTATACACAGCTGCTCTCCAGAATCTATTTTGAAAAATATTAGTTCAGAATCAGCGATGTTGTAGTGAAATCCTTGAGAACAGGGATTATGCATTAAACTTTATGTTTACCTCCTGCTAGTTTAGAAACAAGTGCTAAGACATCAGTGGTGAAGTTAATTGTGAAGTATGTAAAGTTTCTTTTTTTTTTTTAGTTGGAGTCTCACTCTGTCGGCCAGGCTGGAGTGCAGTGGCACACTCATGACCACTGCAGCCTCAACCTGCTGGGCTCAGGTGATCCTTCTGCCTCAGCCTTCCAAGTAGCTGGAACTATAGGCGGGAGCCACCAGGCCCGGCTAATTTTTTGATTTATTGTAGAGACAAGGTCTCACCAAGTTGGCCAGGCTGGTCTCAAGGCCCTGAGCTCAGGCAATCCTCTTGTCTTGGCCTACCAAAGTGGTGGGATTACAGGTTTGAGCCACTGCGCCTGGCTATGTAACATTTCTTTTCTATTATCTGCTTGTACCTTTCACTCCTGTCCCTTGAACTTTAGGATTCGTTTCTTAGTATTTTTCTCTCTATCATATTTTAGATGCGTCAATAAGATGTTAGGTACCAAGGGCTAATCTTCCTGTCTCAGTCAATGCTATTTTGGATGCAAGTAACAAAACTCCACCCAATCAGCTTAGGGAAAAATAAGAGTTTATTTTATGGTTAAAGAAGTATCTCGTGAAAACTAAAGAACCCCAAATCTACCAGGGCACGATTTATCTATCTTTTCGCTACCCAGTTTCCTATTTCTGTTTCTCTCTGCACATATCTGTTCCATTATCATCTATCTATGACACTGCTTTCTTTCTCAACTTTACTGTACGTAGAAAGGACTGTGACTATATCATATCCTCCTGAGTTTATTTATTCTTATTTCTAGAAACTAGCAAAGGCCAACTTAAATTTTTGAATCTTGATTAAAAAATTCTGGGAAAGAGTGTCTGTGAAGTATAATTTGGGTCTAAACTAGCTATAGCCAGGGTCTGAACTAGCTATAGCCAGGGGCTGAAGCGACATAGTACACATCTAGCCCAGAGATTCCTAAGTTTATTGAACTGAGAATATTATACACCTTGTAGTCCCTGGCTTTGGTGATGAGACCATATGTTGTAGGGTCATTCATTTATATCCTTCAAAACAGAATTCCTCAAGATATCATTTTGGGATCTTCTGACCTAATTTACTGCTTAATTTTAGGGATGGCCAGACTTAGGCCCAAAGAAGCGAGATAACTTGCTTAAAATAACCAAGAGAGCCGGGCTTGGTGGCTCAGCCTGTAATCCCACGCCTTTGGGAGACTGAGGTGAGTGGATCGCCTGAGCCCGCGGGTTCAAGACCTGCCTGGGCAGGCGAGACCTCATCTCTACAATAAATCAAAAAATTAGCCGGGCGTGGTAGCGCGCGCCTGTAATTCCGGCTACTT
>NW_007057720.1:20591-21047 GCF_000164805.1 Carlito syrichta | reverse complement strand
GCGACGGAGTGAGACCCCCAACTCAAAAATAAATAAATAAATAAATAAATAAATAAATAAAATAAAGGTGGGACTCACCAACATTTCCTCTTTGCTTCTGACCCTAGCTTGCAGAAGTCCATTTGAACACTTTCCTTCAAGAAAACGCGTTCTCCCAGAATGCAATTCAAGAAAAACAGCAAGTGCTTCAACGGGAAAATGTTACGTAGAAGGGCGTCCAGACGGCAAGAAATCTCCACCAGGTTTGTCTTCCCTAGAAATAATCTCCTTTTGACATTTTATTATTCTCCTTAGAGACTTTGTTGTCTTCTGGGCATTTATTTATTTATTTATTTTTTTGAGTCGGAGTCTCACGCCGTCGCCCAGACGGGAGTGCAGGGCCGCTCCCGGCCCCCGCAGCCTCGACCCGCCGGGCTCCGGCGACCCTTCCGCCTCCGCCTTCCAGGTAGCCGGAAC
>NW_007057720.1:6085-20571 GCF_000164805.1 Carlito syrichta | reverse complement strand
GGCCACTGCACTCCAGTCTGGGTGACAGAGTGAGACTCCAACTCAAAAAATAAAATAAAATAAAATAACCAAGAGAGTGGCAGAATAGAAATTATGGTTTAGGGCTGAGAAACTTGATGCTTTCTACCGTCTATCCAACCTGGTTAGCAAGAAAAAGGGTAATGGCTACCTGGTTCAAAAGAAAGTTAAAAATCAAAGTGTCAGCAGGATGGTGCTCCCTCTGAATGGTCTAGGGGTAAACCCTTCCTTGTCTTTTTCAGTGTCTGGAGGTTCTAGGTTCCTTGGTTTGTGGCTGCATAATTCCAATCTTTGCCTTAGTCTTCACATGGACTTCTCTGTGTCATTTCCTCTTTTATTTCTTTTCTTTTTTTGAGGTGGAGTCTCACTCTGTCACCTAGGCTGGAGTGCAGTGGTACCAGCATCAACCTGCTGGGTTCAGGCGATCTTTCTGCCTCAGCCTTCCAAGTAGCTGGAACTACAGGTGTGCGCTACCACGCTCAGCTAATTATTTTGACAATGTAGAGATGAGGTCTCGCCAAGTTGCCTAGGCTGTTCTCGAACCTGTGGGCTTAGGCAATCCCCTCACCTCGGCCTCCCAAAGTGCTGGGATTACAGGCTTGAGCCACTGTGCCTGGCCTTCTTTTCTTTCTTTTTTTTTGAGTTGGAGTCTCACTGTTGCCCAGACTGGAGTGCAGTGGCCGCTCCCGGCCACCGCAGCCTCGACCTGCTGGGCTCCGGCGATCCTTCCGCCTCAGCCTTCCAAGCTTTTATTTCTTATAAGAACAGATGTCATTGTTTAAGCCTTACCCAGATAATCCAGGATGATTTCATTTTGAGATCGTTAACTTAGTTACACCTGCAAAGATGCTTTATCAAAATAAGATCACAATTACAGGTTATGGGGGTGAGGACATAGACATATCTTTTTTGAGTCACCATTCAAACCACTATAAAGGCCTCATAAGGTATCATAAAGTACTTAAAAACATCAAGAAGGTGTTGAGAGGGAAGGGATGAAAGGATAATAATTTGGGATTTTTCTTCTTAAAGGTAAGGGATTCCAAATTAAGAAAGAAAATGTAGCAGCATTTTAAGAAAATAAGTGTCCTAATTTCCAGGATGTAAAACCTATATTTCAAGTGGTTTTTTTTTTTTTTTTTTTTGGTTTTTTTAGAGAGAGAGACTGTCTTACTTTGTCACCCAAGTTGGAGTGCAGTATGTGATTATAGCTCACTGCAGCCTTAAACTCCTGGACTGAAGTAAGCTTCCCACCTTGGCCACCTGAGTAGCTGGGACTATAGGTATGTGCCACCATGTCTGGTGCCTCAGTATTCCTTGATTAATTGATTCCAGTGATTCTATTAATTCCTTAATTCATTCATCTAATATTGTTTAACAAATATTTATTGGCTTAACTAAAGAAGAGTGATCATGGCAAAATGTGGAAAGACTAATACCAAACACAAAATTGACCTGGTGAAAAGCCAGAGGCCCACTGCACAGAATCACTGACTTTGAGAAGCAGAATGGACCTCGTCAACATCTACCTTGGCCCCTGTATTTTATAGAGAGGCAATCTGCCTAAGAGCAAGTTAGTGAGAACTCTGGTGGGTGTCCTGACCCACCTTCCAAGATTGCTTTTTAGAAGCTGAAGGAAAGCCCCCATATTAGGACTTATGGGTCCAAAAAAGACTTTCTGCTTGACTGGGAATGAAATAAAAATGAAGTTGGGTTTGAGGTGTGCCATTGCATTTCAATGATAATTTGATATTTGGGTCATAAACCTTCAAAATGTCTTTTTTTCAGCCACGAGATCACCTGTGCATTAGACCCTGAAATAGGAGCCATGGAAGTCCGAGTTAAGAGAAAGTCACAGAACTCTGTACCCACCAAAGAAAGCAAATGTATAGTCTTTTCCAATTTAAAAAAAACAACTAGCCGGGCTCAGTGGCTCAGCCTGTAATCCCGCGCATTTGGGAGGCTGAGGTGAGTGGATTGCCTGAGCCCGCGGGTTCGAGACCTGCCTGGGCAACTTGGCGAGACCTCATCTCTACAATAAAAATCAAAAATTAGCTGGGTGTGGTAGCGCACACCTGTAGTTCCAGCTACTTGGAAGGCTGAGGTGGAAGGATCGCTGGAGCCCAGCAGGTCGAGGCTGCGGTGGCCGCAAGCAACCACTGCACTCCAGTCTGGGCGACAAAGTGAGACTCCAACTCAAAAAAAAAAGAAAAAGAAAAAGGAAAAATAAAATAAAATAAAACAGCTAAAGATTGAAATATAAATCATAGATTGATGTTTCCTGAATGAGGTCAGAGTTAATGACTTGAAGAAGCAGGTGAAGGAGTTAGCAAAGTGAATATCTTGAGTAAGAGCATCACGGGCAGTGAGAAAAACTAGAATAAAGTCCTTGAGGCAAGATTGACCTTGGCATGTCCAAGGCTTACAGAGAAATCCATGTGGTCAGAGTAGAGCATGTAAATGGGAGTTGCAGGACACAGGTCAGAGAGATAACAAAGTAGGAGAAAGTTGATTATGAACAAATGAACTTGTAGGCTGTCATTTCACTTGTGCACTAATCTTAGAGTGAACAAAGAACTAAACCAAGTTATCTAAGTCATTTACTGCTGTGTACCAGACCAACCCAAAACATAATGGCTGAAAATAACAACTCTTTTATTTCGCATAATCCTGAGTTAACCATTTGGCTGCAATCAGCTGGCAGCTTAATTGGGGCTGGAGGGTTTCAGGTGGCCTCCTTCACAGGCCTAGATGTTTGTGTTGGGTTTTGGCTGGATCAGCCACCATCCAATAGAATAGTATAGACTTTCTTGACCATATCAGGAGCCTTCCAGGAGACCATAGTAAGAGCTGCGAGGAATCTTGAGATGAAAACTCTGGAACTTTCATCTTGTCATTTTCATACATTCTATTGGCCAAAGCAAATCACAAGACCAAAGGGCGATTCAAAGGGTGAGGGTGAGATTCAGATTCAAAGGGTGAGGGTGAGATTCCATCTTTTGATGGGAGTAGGTGAAAAATATTGAGGCCATGTTTTCTAGCCTATTACACAAGTGTGCTGCTGTTTGTAAAAACCTTTCCTGGGCTGGAAGCAGCGGCTCATGCCTGTAATCCCAGCACTTCAGGAGGCTGAGGCAAGAGGATTGCTTGAGCGCAGAAGTTTGAGATCATACTAGGCAACATAGCAAGACCTAGTCTCTACAAAAATCAGAATAAACCAGCCAGGCATGGTCACAGTGATATGTGCCTGTTATCCCAGCTACTCAGGAGGCCAAGGTGGAAGGATTGCCTGAACCTAGGAGGTGGAGGCCTCCATAAACCATGATGCCCTGATCATGCCAGTGCACTCATCTGGGCGACAGAGTGAGAACCCAACTCCAAAAAAACAAAACAAAAAGAATAACAAAAATTAAAACCTTTCCTGACAAAAAAATCACTTGATTATATGATGAGAGACAATTAACATGATATGAATTTTGCTACCCTATCATAAAAAATATTTTTAAAAGGGCATCACCAATTTTTCCATGGTACTTCTCAATCCTTTGATATTTAAATCACTCTCTTTGAAATAACCTGTTGTGTCATAAAGACACTGGTGTTGGAACTACAAATGATGTTTGAGTGTAGACTAACTTTTTTTGAGGTCAGTTCATTGGTGAATATTTTCATCTGATAGCGATTCTTGCTTTCTTCCACAAGCATGTATTTGCAGAGTTTTGGAGAATGAAGATTTTGATAAATGAGCTATTGACAAATGAGAATGTGTGAAGTGAGTAAGACAGAACAGGGTCTTACAATTATTCTGATTCCCCGGGGGAGGACTAGATTAGGCTGCGCAGAATGGAAGAGGCGGATAGCTATTGAGAGTTCCTTACACACTGTCTTGCACTTTTTAAATTGAACTAAACAGAAAGACTCATATGGCAAGAATCAGATTTAATTACGCTAGAGGAGGCCTGGGGACGGTGGCTCACACCTGTAATCCCAGCATTTTGGGAGCCTGAGATGAGAGAATTGCTTGAGACCAGGAGTTCCAGACTAGCCTGGTCAGCAGAGTGAGACACTGTCTCTACAACAAATTAAAGAATTAGCCATGTGTGGTGATATGTGCCTCTAGTCTCAGCTACTCAGGATGCTAAGGCAGGAGGATCACTTGAGCCAAGGAGGTCGAAAGCTGCAGTGAGCTATGGTCGCAGGACTGCATTCCATCCTGGGTAGCAGAGCGAGATCCCATTTTTTTAAAAAAATGGAAAGGATCATCATGCACAGCATCTACCATGAAAAATTGTTCAACCTAAGGCCAAAAACCCTGGACAACCCCTATCAGTGATTTTGCGTTGATTTGGAGCATGGTGGAACTTCAGCCAGAGAGGCTGTTGGTTTAAAACTCTGTAACCTTTGGGCTAAGACAATGTGTCAATCAAGCTGGGAAAATAGATCAACTATCTTTTCTCTTATGTCACTTTTAAGTCAGCACTGTCCAATAGAAATGAGTCACAATGTAATTTAAAATGTTCTAGTAGACACACTTAAAAAAGTGAAAAGAAATAAGTGATTAGTGTTCACAATGTATTTTACTTAACCCACTACATCTACAGTGGTATCATTTCAACATGGAATAATGTAAAAAAATCATTATTTTTTCATAACAAGTCGTTGAAATTAGTGTCTCAGAAGAAATTCAAAGTTTATTTTTACTTATAAATTAACCACATTTCAAGTGCTCAATAGTCACATGTGGCTAGTGGCTACTGTTTTAAACATCGCAGTTACAGATCATGCGATCAATGAAATTCACTAATAAGATTTCTGGGTGCAAAAAAAAATCTTCAAAAATGCACAAAAATGGTTTTCTAAATCCAGATTCCTTGGCATCTTGGAGGAATGGAAGTGATGGGAAAATACTTCTGTTTAACTGATGTACATTCTCAGTTCCTTGTGTGACATCCCTCATAATATCTCTGCTTTGTCGCCAAAACCCAATATTAAGTAAATTAAATAATTTTGCAAATCACTATTTTCTTATTAATTTTGAACAGGCTCTACATCTCCAAAAGTGGAATAGTAAATAAATAACAGCCCTCTAGTATGTTTATGCTAATCCTATTCTATTTACTTATTTTATTTTATCCTTTTATTCCAGGCGCTACTGCAATTACTGATATTATAGCTTTCACTGTTGACTAGCTGGGTCTCTCGCCACCATGGGACTTAGGTACTCTCAAGGGAAGCTGCCTTGTGGCACTTCTAGTAACATATTATCTCTATGCCTTGTGTACAGAAGAGAGGAGTTAAGGAAAGTCATAAAGATAAACCAGGCTGCCTGTGCAATTGTAAAATTGAAAGGCTCAGTCAAAATAATGAGGTTATTATCTTATTGGAAAGGAGTTCATCAACTTGTCACACACCTAGCTGCAAGGGAGGCTGAGATTTTTGGCTTCTAACTGGGTAGCTATCTGTCCAGCTTAAACCTAGGGATTCTATAACTCAAGGAGATCCCATTATTTATACAGTATTAGGGGATTCAACAGACAACTACATAAAATAAGCAAAATTAGAAGTAAAATAGGACTGATTCTCCACAGATAAAATTTTAGCAGTCTGTGAACATATCAAAAATACATATTTGCATCTTCACTATAAATATAAGGATGACTATACAGACATCAATGCAAGAATTTGGCACAGGCTGCCAAGTGTTTCCCAGTATTTGCTGTCTTCTTCTCCCTTGTAGTTATAGAATCTCTAGGTTTAAGCTGGACAGATGGCTACCCAGTTAGAGACCAAAAATCTCAGCCTCCCTTGCAGCTAGGTGTGACAAGTTGATGAACTCCTTTCCAATCAGATATGTGCAAAGAGATGTGTTCAACTTTCAGGTCATATCCTACAGGAAACCGCGTGCTTTTCTCTTTCTGTTTCCACCTTCAGGTAGGCTGAAAGGTTTATATGATGCTGGGAACCAATTTCTACTATGGGGATGGCTATTATGATTAGAATAGCAACCTGAGTTCCTGAACGACTATGAAGGACAGTTACCCATCAGCTTTAAATCAACCACCTGCTTCTTTGAAGATCTCCTGGGAGAGAAATACCTTCTATCTTTTATAAACCATTGTATTTTGGGTCTCTTTCTTCCAGGACCTTGGCTTATGTCATAACTAATAGCACCATCATCATTATCTGTATTACTATACTCAAAACCTTTGTTTAATATTTTTTTTTACCATCTTTATATATATCAGAGACCAACTCCTTAAAAGACTTAGGGACTTTTTTTCCCTCTTAAAAATGTTCCTATGACTAGTTGCTTTGGGGGGATTGTGATGATTAAATGATTTTGTAAAGTATAAAATTTTCTTTTTAAACTTAAAAGCATTACAAATAAATGTCATTATATTATTTTCAAACTAACTATCCAAGACAGTAGTGGGTTAATGATATTTCTGCAAACATGAGCCAACTAATGTAGCTATCCTCCCAAGTTACATAATCCAGATAATATGCACTTGCTTCCAAGAATGGTTGGTATTTTCAGCACTATGATATAGCAGTAGGAGGGATGGTTAAGTACAAGGAGACATACATCTTCTCAATTACTCCATGGAAGTAGTTGCTTACTTCACCTGTATATAAAGTTGGCTCTTATTATTTGACAGGTTGATTCAGATCACCACTAAAAAAAATTTATAAAATAACCTAATGAAGTGCTACTGTCTAATTTCATTTGTGTTTCATTTGTTAATATTAAGGCAAACCTCTTTAAACCTGCCATTGGTGTATCATTTTATCAATTTAATTTTTAGCTTCATTCCTCTCAAATGAGTTAATGGACATAATTTTTCTGTCCATTAAAACATTAGCTGAGCACCCACTGCACACAGAACCTACCCTGAAGGAATGTGCGAGTAAGATTTAGACCTTTCTGTCCTTATCTAATTTGACCTTACTGCAGCATGGGCCACTATTGGCCACTCCCTTCTTGAAACTTTCTCATCTGTTGACATCTGTGACTCTTTCCCCTGGTGTGCTTCTGAATTTCCTGACCTTTCTTATAACTTTTCTTTCACTTCTTAAGTGTTGGAGATTCCCAGTGTTTCTCCCTGAACCATCTCTTTTCACACCTGTTCATAGCCTTTTTGTTGGAATCATGGACTTCCTGAAGAATGTGATAGAATCCAGGAAACTTCTAGGGGGAAGTCATGTTGCATATAATTTTAGTATTACATGGACATCCTGAGGCAACTGGTAGACCCCCCATGGGTCTTTACCCTTCAGGTTAAGAACCACTTTTTCATGGTTTAAATTACTACCAAATGATGCCTGATGACTCTCAAATATTTTATAGTTTATATACCACCAGTAGTGCTTGATGACTTTTAGATACTTTATATGTAGCCTGAATCTTTCTCTTGATCTCCAGACCCACATATCCAACTGTTTATTCCTTCACTTGAATGTTAAACAGCAACTTCAAACTCGTCATGTCCTAGCTGAACTCCTCTGTCCCCCTCTTCCCAATAGCCCCTCATCATGTCATTTTCATTTTGCTGAGTGGCACCACCATCCTATCAGTTACCCAAGTAATAAAGAAATAAGGGCATTAATCGACCACTGCTTTGAAAAAATGTTTGTTGAATGACTAAATTACTGAGTGAAGGTAAAGATAGTTCAAGCATGGTGAAGACAATAGAGAGTAGCTGTTGAGAGTGATGTAAAGGAGCTTATTTTCAAATGTACACACAGTTATGTATTTATTAAGTACCTAATAGTATAAAGCTCTATGCTAGGCACAGATTTCATGAAGTATTGAAGTTTAGCAGTATTTTTAGAAAATTGAGAAACATGGTTTGTCAGAAAAGGGTAGTTGGAGTATTTTAAGTGGCATAAATATTATTTACTTAAATTCAATTAATCTTACCTCATAAGCACGAAATGCTAAATTATTAACATCTTTTCTAGAGTCTTGCTCTGCATAATGATCCCTTTGAAGATTTTATTATGGTTATAATGGAAACTCAAGAAGATGGGACACTCTTTGGCGTTTTAGGTCACTAAGTTTGGTAGCTTTGTCTCTCTGTCTCTTGGCTCTTTATTTGCATTTCTCTAATGGTATTTATTTTCTACTTCATTTTATGATGATTTGTTGTGTATATTCTATCTCTTCTATTAGAGAGGTTTTTTTTTCTCCCACAGATGTGTGCATACTCAATTTTGTGCCTTGTATCTGAGAAAAGAATTGTGAATTATTCATTACTGAGTTAATAAATGTTTCTTAATATAAAAAACTCATTTGAAGTTAATGTAAATGTTCACGAGTCAAATAAATATTGTTACAAACAGTATAAAGTTTTTAATGTTTCTCAATATTAAGGGAGCATACTAAATATTTAAATAAATTATAGATTTTTATTTTAGTCAATAAAGCAGCAGGGCTCAGGTGCAGTGGCTCATTCCTGTAATCCCAGCACTTTGGGAGGCCGAGGCAAGAGGACTCTCTGAGTCCAGGGATTTGAGACCAGCCTGGGCAACTTGGAGAAACCTCATTTCTACAATAAATCAAAAAAATTAGCCAGGCATGGTGGCACACACCTGTAGTTCCAGCTATTTGGAAGGCTGAGGCGGAAGGATTACCTGAGCCCAACAGGTTGAGGCTGCGGTAGCTGCATTCCAGCCTGGGCGACAGTGACTCTGACTTAAAAAAAAAAAAAAAGCCACAGGGAGCATACTATGCTAACCCATCTTAGAAAATTATTTGTGAGGCAGGGCATTGGCTGGTCAAATGCTGCCTCTGTGGCCAGATTGCAGAGTAGTAAAAGCTGTCTCTGCCACTTAATGACTGGTCACCTCTCGGTGTCTCACTTTCCTCATCTGAAAAATGTAAAGTGTACTAAAACTTATCCCTAGAATTGCTACAGGATGAAAATATACACACAAAGCACCCAGAATGGTGTTCAAATTCATTATACACTAGTCACCATTTTCTTTATTTTATTTTTTAAAAACTTAGAATCATAGGGTACATGTGAAAATTTGTTACGGAGGCCTATTGCTGAAGGCGAGGTTCAGGCTTCTGACGAGCCCCCCACCTCCAACTCAATAGTGGACATGGTACTCAATGGGTGGTTTTGTATCCTTTATCCCCCTTCTCTCCCTCCCTCCTTCCTTTAGTAGTGCCCAGTGTCTGTTGTTCCTCTCCTGTGTCTTTGTGTGTCCAATGTTTAGGGCCCACTTTTGAGTGAGAACATGTGGTATTCAATTTTTTGTTTCTGTGATAATTCACTTAGAATGGTGCTCTGCAGCTGTATCCATGTTGCTGCAAAGGACATGATTTTGTTTTTCTTTATGGTTATGTGATATTCCATCATGTATAGGTACCACATTTTCTTTATCCAGTCTACCTTCGATGGGCATCTGGATTGGCTTCCTGTTTTTGCTAATGTGATTAGTGCTACAATAAACATGTGTGCAGGTGTCTTTTTGGTAGAACAATTTTTGTTCCTTTGGGTATATTTTCAGATGTGGGGTTGCTGAGTTGAATGGTAGTTCTATTTTTAGTTCTTTGAGAAATCTCCAAACTGCTTTTCACAAAGGTTGAACTAGCTGACATTTCCACCAATAGTGTATAAGTGTTCCATTTTCTCTGCAGTCTCACTAACACCTGTTTTTTGTTTTTGTTTTTTGTTTTTGAGTTGGAGTCTCACTCTGTCGCCCAGACTGGAGTGCGGTGGCCGCTCCTGGCCACCGCAGCCTCGACCTGCTGGGCTCTGGCGATCCTTCCGCCTCAGTCTTCTGAGTAGCCGGAATTACAGGCGCGCGCTACCACGCCCGGCTGATTTTTTGATTTATTGTAGAGATGAGGTCTCGCTGCCCAGGCGGGTCTCAAACCCGCGGGCTCAGGCAATCCACTCACCTCAGCCTCCCGAAGGCACGGGATTACAGGCTGAGCCACAGAGCCCGGCTACACCTGTTGTTTTTTGACTTTTTTTTTTTTGAGTAGGAGTCTCACTCTGTCACCCAGGCTGGAGTGCAGTGTTGTGATCAAGGTTTACCGCAACCTAGACCTCCTGAGTTCAGGTGATCTTTTCTGCCTCAGCCTCCTGAGTAGCTGGGACTACAGGTTCACATCAATACATCCAGTTTATTTTTTGATTTTTTTTGTAGAGAGAAGGTCTTGGTATGATGCCTAGGCTGGTCTCGAACTTCTGGGCTCAAGCAATCCTCCCACCTTGGTCTCCCAAAGTGCTGAGATTATAAGCATGAGCCACCATGCACAGCCTTGACTTTTTAATAGCCATCTGATCAGTATGAGATAGTATTTCATTGTAGTTTTGATTTGCATTTCTCTGATGATTAGTGATGCTGAGCATTTTTTCATACGTTTGTTGGCTACTTCTATGTCTTACTCTGAGAAGCATTTTTCATGCCCTTCACCCACTTTTTAAATTGGGTTATTTGCTCCCCCCCCCCCCCGCCCCCATCAGTTTGCTTGAGTTCCTTATAGATTCTGGATATTAAGCATTTGTCAGATGCAGTTTGAAAATATATTTTTCCCGTTCTCTGGGTTGTCTCTTTACTCTCTTGATGGTTTCTTTTTTTGTACAGAAGCTCTGTAGCTTGATAAGTTCCCCCTGTCAATTTTAGTTTTTGCTGCATTTGCTTTTGAGGACTTGGCCATAAATTGTCTACTGTGATGTTCAGGAGGGTGTTCCCTAGGTTTTCTTCTAAGATTCTTATAGTTCAAGGTTTCATATTTAAGTCATTGATCCATTTTGAGTTAATTTTTGTATATGATGTTAGGTAGAGGTCCAGTTTCATTATTCTGCCTGTGGTTAGTCAGTTTTCCCAGCATCATTTCCTAAATAAGTTTTCCTTTTCCCATTTTCTTTTTTTTTTTTTTTTTGAGTCAGAGTCTCACTCTGTCACCCAGGCTAGAGTGCAGTGGCACATTCACTGCCATTGTGTCCTTGGCCTGATGGGCTCAGGCGATCCTTCCACCTTGGTCTTTCAAGTAGCTGGAACTACAGGCACATGCCACCACGCCTGGCTAATTTTTTGATTTATTGTAAAGATGAGGTTTCACCAAGTTACCCAGGCTGGGCTTGAACCCCTGAGCTCAGGCAATCCTCTCGACTCGGCCTCCCAAACTGCTGGGCTTACAGGCTTGAACCACCACACCGGGCACAACGTTTGTTTTTGTCAGCTTTATCAAAGATGAGTTGGTTGAAGGTCTATGTTTTTATTTCCTTAGTCTGTCCTGTTCCATTGATCTAAGTGTCTATTTTTATACCAATATCAGACTGTTTTGGTTGCTTAACCTTGTAATAAAGTTAAAATTCTGAGAGTGTGATGCCACTAGTCTTGTTCTTTTTGCTGAGGATTGCTTTAGCTATGCAGGATCTTTTTTGCTTCCATATCAATTTAAGTATTGTTTTTTCTAAGTTCGTAAAAATGTTGCTGGTAGTTTGATAGGGATTGTGTTGAATATGTAGATTGCTTTGGGTAGAATGGATATCTTGATGGTATTGATTCTTCCAATCTATGAGCATAGGATATTCTTCCATTTGTCTGTGTCATCTTTAATTTATTTGAGCAGTGTTTTGTAGCTCTCACTGTACATATCTTTCACCTCTTTGGTTAGATGAATATTGAGGTATTTTATTTTTTATGGCTGTTGTGAAGGGGATTGTGTTTTTTTATTTGATTCTCAGCCTGCTTGTGGTTGGTGTGTAGAAATGCAACTGATTTTTGCACATTGATTTTGTATCCTGAGACTTTACTGAAGTTGTTTATCAGTGTTAGGAGGTTTTTGGAAGACTTTCTAGGGTTTCTTAGGTATATGCTCATATAACTTGCAAAGAGGGATAATTTAATTTCCTTTTTTCCTGTTTGGATACATGTAGTTTCCTTCTGCTGCTTCATTGCTCTGGTTAGGACTTCTAGTACTATGTCAAATAGGAGGGTGAGAGTGTACATCCTTGTCTTACTCTAGTTCTTAGGAAAAATGATTCCAGCTTCTGTTTGTTAAATATGACTTTGGCAGAAGTTTTGTCATAGTTAGCTCTTATTGTTTGAGGACTGTTTCTTTGATACTTAGGTATTTGAGGGTTTTTATAAAGCAGGGATGTTAGATTTTATCAAATTTAGTCACCATTTTCTTATAATCCTAACAAGAAGTGAAAAGAAGAGAAAGGTACTGCCCATTTATTAAATTAGAAAAGAATGAATTTTCTTTGGAAAATGTAATAAAGACAACTATCCTATCTTTCCAGCTCAAACACTCCCATGACTCCTAAGACCTTGCCCATGACACCAAATGTATTTGAAAATAGTGGACATTTTCAAGATGGAGGTAAGAATTAAACACATTTTTTATTATAAATTCTGGCAAGGCTTCTGGATGCTGCTAATCTACAGGGCTGAAGCTTTTAAAGATGGCATCATTAGTGATTTGCTCACATCTCTGTCTTTCAGGAGTTTTATTTATTCATTCAATAAATATTTATTAAATGCTCAATATATACTGAGTACTGATTTGGCAAACAACAACTAAAAGTTGCATTTTTCATAACTATTTGCACAGAAGAGTCTGTCCTAAAGTAATCTCTTTGCACAAATTTTTGGTATTTTTCAAAAGGAATTTCTATGGTGACTTTTGATCCTTTGAAAATCAACAACAACTCTGCAAAAAACAATTTTACTAGAAAATTTTGTATACTCCTCTGGCCTTAGAAAGGATGTTTATTATGGAGACTTGTGATGTAGAATTTATTTTATTTATTTAAAAAGTTTTTTGAGCCGGGCTCGGTGGCTCAGCCTGTAATCCCGCTCCTTGGGAGGCTGAGGTGAGTGGATTGCCTGAGCATGCGGGTTCGAGACCCGCCTGGGCAACTTGGTGAGACCTCATCTCTACAATAAATCAAAAAATTAGCTGGGTGTGGTAGCGTGGGTCTGTAGTTCCGGCTACTTGGAAGGCTGAGGCGGAAGGATCGCCGGAGCCCAGCAGGTCGAGGCTGCAGTGGCTGGGAGCGGCCACTGCACTCCAGTCTGGGTGACAGAGTGAGACTCCAACTCAGAAAAAAAAAAAAAGAAAAGAAAACTACAAAACATTGCTCAAAGAAATCAAAGATTACACAAACAAGTGGAAAAGTATTCCAGGCTCATGGATTTGAAGAATCAACATTGTTAAGATGCCCATTCTACCTAAGACAATCTACAGATTTAATGCAATACCCATCAAATTACCAACAACATTCTTCTCAGACCTAGAAACAATAATACAGGAATTCATATGGAAACATAAATGACAACGCATAGCCAAAACAATCCTCTGCAAAAAAAGCAAAGCAGGAGGTATCACACTCCCAGACTTTATTATAAAGTTAAAATAATCAGCCGGGCTCGGTGGCTCAGCCTGTAATCCCACGCCTTGGGAGGCTGAGGTGAGTGGATTGTCTGAGCCCATGGGTTTGAGACCCACCTGGGCAACTTGGCGAGACCTCATCTCTACAATAAATCAAAAATTAGCCGGGCGTGGTAGTTCCAGCTACTTGGAAGGTTGAGGTGGAAGGATCACCGGAGCCCAGCAGGTCGAGGCTGCAGTGGCCGGGAGCGGCCACTGCACTCCAGTCTGGGTGACAGAGTGAGACTCCAACTCAAAAAAAAAAAAAAGTTAAAATAATCAAAACAGTCTGGTATCAGTACAAGAACAGGCATATAGACCAATGGAATATGATTTGAGATTCCAGAAGCAAAACCTCAATTTCTCAACTAACTCATCTTCGACAAATCCTCCAGCAACAACCACTGGGGAGAGGAGAACCTATTCAGTAAATGGTGCTGGGAAAACTGGCTGACCACATGCAGAAGATTGAAACAGGACCCCTTACCTATCCCTATACACAAAAATTAACTCTAAATGGATCAGAGACCTAAACGTGAAACCTCAAACTATAAGAACTTTAGAAAATGCAGGAGACACTCTTATGGAAATTGGAACTGGCAACCAATTCCTGATGAAAACCCGAAGTGCCCATGCCATAAGAGATAAGATAGACAAATGAAACCTCATCAAACTGACAAGCTTCTGCAAAGCCAAAGTCAAGAGAGCAGGGAGACAGCCCACAGACTGAGAAAAAATATTTGCCAACTCTATCTGACAAAGGCCCCAACATCTAGGATCTACAAGGAACTCATACATGCTAAAAAGAAAAAAACAAACAGCCCCATTTCAAAGTGGGCAAAAGATGTGAATAGACAGTTCTCAAAAGAAGACACATGAGCAGCCAACATTTACATGATAAAATGTTCAGTCTCACTAGTCATCAAGGAAATGCCAATTAAAACTACACTGAGATACCATGTAACTCCAGTCAGAATGGCCATCATCAATAACTCAAAAAATAACGGATGCTGGAGAGGATGTGGTGAAAAGTGAACACTTCTACACTGTTGGTGGGAGTGTAAAC
>NW_007057720.1:3007-5593 GCF_000164805.1 Carlito syrichta | reverse complement strand
GGGGGGGGTGAGGGTGGGGGAGTAGAGAGGTGGGATTGGCAGTAGTGGGAATCTGCCAGGGGAACGGGGGGCACACCTCACCAGCAAGGGTACCTGCACAATGAATATTTGTATACCTAACCCTGAATTGTACCTCACAATTTTAAAATAAAACATTTAAAGGTGAAAAAAAAAGTCATTCTCCAAGGAGATGGGTCACATGGCTCTTTGAAGTAGGCGGTGCCTTTCCACCTCACAATGAATAGGGTGATGTTTAGGTTGTTGCAGCCAGGAGATCTACATAAGGGAAGGAGGTCTGGAATGGGGACTTGTCGTGGGAAAATATGCTCAGGCAATCTGACGACCCCCTGAGCTGTGAGGGATTGAGCTATTAGGGCAAAACAGGTAACTAAAAGGGAAGGCTATAAATTGTCCACTGCTAGGTCACAGACAGGACTTCAGGGAGGACAGAGGGATCTGATAGATCCATGAACAATGAATGTTAAGAATAATATGCGCCTCATGACTTTTCATATGTCCCTGTAGTTCTCCTGGTCAGATAAAAACCAGGTAACTTGACATAGAGAACGCTTTAGACCTAGAACCCCGAGGGAAGGACTATAGTTTTAGGATGAAAAGAAGGTGCTAAGCCGGGCTCGGTGGCTCAGCCTGTAATCCCGCGCCTTTGGGAGGCTGAGGTGAGTGGATTGACTGAGCCTGCGAGTTCGAGACCCGCCTGGTCAGCAAGACCTCATCTCTACCATAAATCCAAAAATCAGCCGGGCGTGGTAGCGCATGCCTGTAATTCCGGCTACTCGGAAGGCTGAGGCGGGAGGATCGCCGGAGCCCAGCAGGCGAGGCTGCGGTGACCGGGAGCGGCCACTGCACTCCAGTCTGGGCGACAGAGTGAGACTCCAACTCAAAAAAAAAAAAAAGAAGGTGCTAGTCTCAAGGTGCTAAAAGGTACTTATATTTGTTGGTTAATATAAAAGTCATTTATATTCTAGAGTCCCCTCTCCCACCCATGCCATCCACATCATGTTGCCCAAACTGGAAAGTGTCACAGGTAAATAACCACCTGCTGAATCGAGAACATGATGGTAGGCAGAAAGTCTCCACCACAGCTAGCATTATGTCCATCCCTAGGTACAGGGCCAGCCTTCCCAGAAGGCTGTTGGTGGGAAGACAGTGCTGACCTTAGAGAAACAGTGAAGAAGGGAAATTGTCTTTGCACCTTGCTTTTCCTTGTGGTTTCTCACCTTCCCTTTGAGGCACAAGCTTCAGAAGTGTTTGCGCCAGTTTACTGGACAACCCCCCCTGAGCAAGAGGCTCCCTTTCTTTCTTTCTTTTTGTTTTTTGAGTTGGAGTCTCACTCTGTCGCCCAGACTGGAGTGCAGTGGCCAGTCCTGGCCACCGCAGCCTCGACCTGCTGGGCTCCGGCGATCCTTCTGGCTCAGCCTTCCAAGTAGCTGGAACTACAGGTGCGCGCTACCACACCCGGCCTATTTTTGATTTATTGTGGAGATGAGGTCTTGCCAAGTTGCCCGGGTGGATCTCGAACCCGTGGGCTCAGGCAATTCACTCACCTCAGCCTCCCAAAGCGCTGGGATTACAGGCTGAGCCACCGAGCCCGGCCGAAAACATTTTCAGTAAGCTAGAGTAGAAGAAAACATCCTTAATCATCTAGTGGGTAGGGTCCAGGGATGCTGCTAAACATTCTACAACACACGAGACAGTCTTCCATTTTTCACAATGTTAGCTATAGGTCACTACACAAACTTATAGTTAACATTTCTGTGCTACCTGTGAATTTAGTGACAGAGCTTTGTTCATTGCATAGGAAGAGCGTGTGAGCAAGATCCCATATAGCTCATATTTTTCTTCCAAATTATGGAATGATTCATTGTGGGAATTGCTGAAACATCACATCAGCATCTGTGGCAAGGGGGTTGTTTTGAATGGGACAAAGAATAATCTATTAATTTCGATTTCTCCATCAAACCATAAATTATTATCATTATTGCCTTTTAGTCTCACTCTTGTCACCCAGGCTGGAGTACAGTGGCATGCTCACGGCCACCACAGCCTCTACCTGCTGGGCTCAGGCGATTCTTCCGCCTCAGCCTTCCAAGTAGCTGGAACTACAGATCCACGCCACCACACCCAGTTCAAATCATAAGATTACTTATAAAAAAGGATCAACAAATCATTTAGTCTGCTACCTAATTAAAATAGATAAATATCATTAATGCAAATGATTAAGGAAAAGGCTTACTCAGTCTTGAAGCAGATAGGTTGGGAATAAAAAATGAAAGCAAGCCTGGTGCAGTGGCTCATGCCTGTAATCCCAGCACTTTGAGAGGCAGAGGTGAGAGGATTGCCTGAGTCCAAGGGTTCGAGACCAGACTGGGCAACTTGGCAAGACCTTGTGTCTACAATAAATAAAGAAATTAGCCAGGTGTGGTGGTGTGCGCCTGTACTTCCAGTTACTTGGAAGGTTGAAGCGGAAGGATTGCCTGAGCCCAGCAGGTCGAGGCTGTGGTGGCTGTGAGCGTGCCACTGCACTCTAGCCTGGGCGACAGAGTAAGACTCCAACTCAAAAAAAAA
>NW_007057720.1:0-2862 GCF_000164805.1 Carlito syrichta | reverse complement strand
TAGCAGGTCGAGGCTGCGGTGGCCAGGAGCGGCCACTGCATTCCAGTCTGGGTGACAGAGTGAGACTCCAACTCAAAAAAAAGTATCAGCTGGGCATGGTGGCGCACCTCTGTGGTTCCAGGTACTTGGAAGACTGAGGTGGAAGGATCACTTGAGCCCAGCAGGTGGAGGTTGCGGTGGCCATGATTGTGCCACTGCACTCCAGTCTGGGTAACAGAGTGAGACTCTGACTAAACAAACAAACAAACAAACAACTTTAAAGATAGCTATATTTTATAAAGTACAGAATACAAAGAAGACAAAGACTTGTTGAACAGGTCCATCAGGAGAATTTTGATGGACAACAAAGTGAAGGCTCAATTTTTATATCTAATGTTTGCTTGTTTTCTTCTTTTAAGGTTTGGGATTTTGATATGAAAAACGCGGTGACTCAGCCTGTAATCCTGCGCCTTTGGGAGGCTGAGGTGAGTGGATTGCCTGAGCCCGCGGGTTCGAGACCCACCTGGGCAGCGAGACCTCATCTCTACAATAAATTAAAGAATCAGCCGGGCGTGGTAACACGTGCTTGTAATTCCAGCTACTCGGAGGGCTGAGGCAGAAGGATCGCTGGAGCCCAGCAGGTCGAGGCTGCAGTGACCGGGAGAGGCCACTGCACTCCAGTCTGGGCGACAGAGTGAGACTCCAACTCAAAAAAAAAGAAAGAAAAGAAAAACGTAGGACAAAATGTGATGAAAGGAATGGAAAGCCAGAATGGCTAAAGAAAGCCTTCATTGTTCTGAGTGAGTTTCCCAGCCTGGAAGATTCACAGAGACCCTGCAAATGATAGTGTGGAATCATGGGCAGTGAATGCAGAGGACAGAAATGCATTCAAATTCCTTCCTGATATTCAAAAGGAGCGAGAGGATAAATTTCACAAATCAGTGATTAGTGGGCTGATCCTGGATCATAGGAAATATTCTAGAACTGGTTATTAACAGGATAATTTGTGAACCTCCAGAAGGGGAAGTGGTGATCCTAAGAGTCATTGAAGATTCTTTTAATCAAATCGTTCCAGACTAACTTAACTTTCTTCCCCCCTTGACCTGGTTATTTGATTTTTAATCAAAGGAATACAGTAGACCTAGACTATATGAACTTTAGTGAGGCATTCAACAGCGAGACTCATAATGACCCCGTAAAGGAGATGAAAAAGTAAGATTTTGGCTGCATAGAAAACGAAGATGATTAGTAATTGGTTAACTGTGTTTACCTAAAAATTAATGGACAAATTCTCATAGAGAAGCCTCTGTCTATGGTCCTGTTCTGATTAACATTTTTATTAAGGGTTAAGACACGGATAAAAGCTGCATTCATCAAAACTGAAGATGATATGTACTTGGGGTGATAGTGTCTATGGTAAGTATCAGCATCAAGTTGACAGGCTAGAGTAATGGATTTAATCTAAGAAGATCATATTTAATGGGATAAGCAAAAGGTTCTGCTCTTGTAAACGAAACTCCAGCCACAGAAGCAGTTTTAGTTGACATAATATTTAATATGCTTCAATATGAAGGGAATGACAAGATGAGAAAGAAAATTGGGGATGTTTAGACTGGGGTAGCCAGGATTTACGTGCTGCATGTATGGGAGGGACTATTTCATATGTGATCTGTATAACTTCAAGACATAGAAATAATTTACACGATTGAGAGCTATAAGAAGACAGATTTGAGATTAATTTTCTAAGAATCTGTTCTGTCCGAAGAAGGCATAAGCTGTTTTTGAAGGTAGTGAGTTTCCTGTCACTTATAGGAAGAATGTGTAAATATTTTAGAGCTTGAATTGGTGAGCTGTCAAATTTATTTCAGCCCCAAGAATCTATGGTATATGTATAGTTCAGTGAGTGCAAATCTGTTTTGGTCTTAACAAATTGATATATTGCTCTGTGGTCTGCTCTCATATATAAACCAGGAATAAATATCTTTATTCCCTACTCAGCCCACAGAAAAGATGCATAAATCATGCCTTCCATAGAACTCTTGATAATACTTAGAGAAAAGAGCTAACACAATTGAAAAATTATAACTCCTATAAGTAACCTTGAGTTAGGATCAAATTAATATGCATTATCTATCTTTTTGTATTATTTTTCCACATTAATGATCACACTCATATCATCAGCAGGTCTAACACAACCCTGGACTGATTTCCAATTTTTCTCTGAGCAGTGATTTGGCAAAGGCTAAATCATAGACTGGGAAAATAACAGAGTTCTCATCATTGTTATTTTATTGACATTACAATTTGAGTTACTTACTCTGTGGCTCACAAGTTAATATTTTCAAATTCCTGGTTTGGTAGCGTTTTAAAAAATAATTGTTAATGTCTGATGTTATTCTTTTTTGGTTAAAGAAGATGGTTAATATTTCTACTTTAAAAAATTTATTGAAGGGTTTTGTGACCTAATAAACAGTATTTATTTATTTATTTATGAGACAGGATATCACTTTATAGCCCAGGCTGGAGTGCAGTGGTGTGATCCTGGCTCACTGTAGCCTCAACCTCCTGGCCTCAAGTGATCCTCTCATCTCATCCTCCTGAGAAGGTGGGACTACAGGCGCACACCACCATGTCCAGCTAATTTTTTGTAGAGACGAGGGCTCACTATGTTACCCAAGCTGGTCTCGAACTCCTGGGATCAAGCGATCCTCCTATCTTGGCCTCCCAAAGTGCTGGGATTGCAGATGTGAGCTACCACACCAAGCCATAAACAGTTTTTAGCACACAATGGATATATCAGTTGATTGATGGCATCCAAGTGACTTTTTTTTTGAGTTGGAGTCTCACTGTCACCCAGACTGGAGTGCAGTGGCTGCTCCTGGC
>NW_007057719.1:0-778 GCF_000164805.1 Carlito syrichta | reverse complement strand
TCGAGGATGCGGTGGCCAGGAGCAGCCACTGCACTCCAGTCTGGGTGACAGAGTGAGACTTCAGCTCAAAAAAACAAACAGACAAACAAAAAACCAAAGAAACAAGGATGAGAAAAAGAACCTCTAGAATCATATTCACCTGTGGTGTGCATTACTTAACTTATGTGTCTATCATACTGGAAAGATACTAGAGATGCAAAATGAGCATGACATCTTTGGGAGAGTGCAGTAACTGGGGAGAATGGTGAGAAACAAGAAACTTTGCGATGCAGTTAGATAAGTGTGATAAATGACGGTATCAGAGCACGTAAGAGGAAGGGAAATGGGAACATTGTTTGAAGAAAATGACAATGAACTGAATCCTTAAGACAAACAGGTGTCAGAAAGAAGACGAGTGAGTTTCTGTGTAGGGTTGAGTAAGTGGAAGGGCTGGAGTACTTGTCCAGGTGAGTGGAGTTTTTGTAAACACTCCATAGTAAGAACCCTTACAATTAATTTCAAGAATTTTGGTTTGCGAAGAGTTTTGAATATGATGAAAGAAAGGAAGGAAATAGGAAATAGAGCTAAATCTGGGACAGGGTTTGAAACATTTGCTATTCTCCTTCCCTACCATAATTCCCAAATTGATACCAATCTTCAGCAGTTAAGTGGATTCAGAGTCCATTATAAGTTCTTCAGTCAAAGTCTCTACAACCCCTTTTGGTTGTGTGAAGCTTATCATCTCGTACTGTCTTACAGAATATCTTGTAGGACCAAAACTCTTTGTTGCCTTTGTACT
>NW_007057718.1:14453-28154 GCF_000164805.1 Carlito syrichta | reverse complement strand
AAAAAAAAAGCCAGGCATGGTAGTGCGTACCTGTAGTTCTGGCTACTTGGAAGGCTGAGGTGGATGGATTGCCAGAGCTCAGCAGGTCAATGTTGGGGTGGTCGTGAGCGTGCCATTGCATTCCAGCCTAAGTGACAGAGTGAGACTCCAACTCAAAAAAATAAAATAAAATACTTTTTCAAGTCAGAGTCTCATTCTGTTGCCCAGGCTGGAGTGCAGTAGCACGCTCATGACCACTGCAGCCTTGACTTGCTGGGTTCAGGTGATCCTTTTGCCTTAGCCTTCCAAGTAGCTGGAATCACGGGTGCATGCCACCAAGCCCAGCTAAGTTTTTGATTTATTGTTGAGACAGGGGTCTCACCAAGTTGCCCAGGCTGGTCTTGAGCCTGTGGGCTCAGGCAATCCTCTCACCTTCTCCTCCCAAAGTACTGGGATTACAGGCGTGAACCACCGTGCCTGGCCAACCCACCTAATTTTTAGAAATAATTTTTTTGTAGAGATAGAATCTTTTGCAGGCTATTTTCAAACTCCTGATCTCAAGTAGTCCTCCCACCTCAGCCAGGCTTTAAAATTTCTAGTGAGGTCATTGCCTTACTAGACTCTGGAGTAGCCATGTGTTCTTTGAGCTATGGCTGTCGCTATGCTTCCTGGCTTTGGCCCCCTTCCCTACCTTGGGGAGGTGAATCTTCTTTCTCTTTTACTTTATTTTCTATAAGTTGGGGTCTCACTCTGCTGCCCAGGCTGGAGTGCAGTGGCACACTCACAGCCACCCCAGCTTCAACCTGCTGGGCTCCAGAGATCCTTCCGCCTCAGCCTTCCAAGTAATTGGAACTGCAGGTGTGCGCTACCACGCCCAGCTAATTTTTTGTTTTGTTTTTATTGTAGAGACAGGTCTTGCCAAGTTGCCTGGGCTGGTCTCGAATCTGCGGGCTCAGGCAATCCACTCGCCTCGGCCTTCCAAAGTGCTGGGATTACAAGGCTGAGCCACTGCACCCAGCCAGTAGTTATTAATCTTGAGGTCTAAGGCTAAACCTGACTGTACCACTAATCATGTGAACTTAACAAAGTTCTTTTTTTTGGTTGGGGAGGGGGATCAGAGTCTCACTCTGTTGCCCAGGCTGGAGTGCAGTGACATGCTCACAGCCACCCCAGCTTTGACCTGCTGGATTCCAGCGATCCTTCCACCTCAGCTCTCCAAGTAGCCAAACTATAGGTGTGCGCCCCCACACCCGGCTAGTTTCTTGATTTATTGTAGAGACAAGGTCTCACCAAGCTACCCGATCTGGTCTCAAACCCCTGGGCGCAGGCAACCCTCTCACCTAGGCCTTCCTAAATGCTGGGATTATAGGCATGAACCACTGTGCCTAGCTTGTTCCTTTTTTCTTGAGTTGCGAGTCTCATTCTGTTGCCCAGGTTGGAGTGCAGTGGCACTCTCACGGTCACCCCAGTGTCGACCTGGACTCCGGTGATCCTTCTGCCTCAGCCTTCCGAGTAGCCAGAACTACAGGCACCTGCTACCACATCCGGCTAATTTATTTTTTTTTTGAGTTGGAGTCTCACTGTTGCCCAGACTGGAGTGCATGGCATACTCCTGGCCACCGCAGCCTCGATCTGCTGGGCTCCAGCGATCTTTCCGCCTCAACCTTCCAAGTAGCTGGAACTACAGGTGCATGCTACCACACCCAGCTAATTTTTGATTTATTGTATAGACGAGGTCTCGCCAAGTTACCCGGGCTGTTCTCAAATCCACGGGCTTGGGCAATCCACTCACCTTGGCCTCCCAAAGTGCTAGGATTACAGGTCGAGCCACTGAGCCCAGCCCATTTTTTTTTTTTTGTTTTGTTTGAGTCTCTGTCGCCCAGACTGGAGTGCAGTGGCCGCTTACGGCCACCGCAGCCTCAACCTGCTGGGCTCCAGCGATCCTTCCACCTCAGCCTTCCAAGTAGCTGGAACTATAGGCGTGCACTACCACGCCCAGCTAATTTTTGATTTATTGTAGAGATGAGGTCTCACCAAGTTGCCCAGGTGGGTCCCAAACCCATGGGCTCAGGCAATTCACTCACCTCAGCCTCCCAAAGCATGGGATTACAGGCTGAGCCACTGAGCCCGGCTCCACATTTTTTTTTTTAACCTGAGGTAAGGAGAGGGCAGTCTCGCCTCAAGATCAGAAGATGGAGGTTAATAACCTAGCCATTTTCCCATCACTTCATATATTCGTCTTCTACACATGACCTATGGGTGGGGGAAGCTCAGACATCTTATGGTCTAAGGATGGGGAACCAATTAATGCAATCCTCCCCATTCCTAAACTCCCATGATCAGTTGTCTCTTAACCTTCAAGGTTTCCTAACACTTGTGATAACTGAACCAAACTTCAAATTCCTCTAGGTCTCACTTTGTGCCCCGTAAAGCCAAGAGGGTGTCTTCAGCGGGCCTCTCCTTCCTCAGAAAAGAAATAGCAACACACACTCACAACAAAGACCACACCATTTATTTACAAAGGCCAATGTGGGAGTTGGGGGAGGTAGGGAGGGAAAGATATCCTCTCTGACTGCTTGGGACCCTTTCCCGGCTGGACAAAATCTGTTCCTCTCGCCTCTATATTCTCAGGCTTGGGTCCTCCCAGCAGCTGGTTCAAGCAGCAGAGGGAAGAGGTGACATGAGCCTTCTCTGTGCTCCAACAGAGCAATGTCCAATTCTAGATCAAAGACATCATTGCCACCCTCTCCTCTCCTTCCTCAAATAGAACTTTCTGGCCTGAGGGAAACCATGAAGAACTGAAAAGCCCTTTACCAGCCTCCCAAAACAGCAAGGGGTGATAGGAGTGCTTGTCACTGCCCTCACAGCTTCAGACAGGGTGTCTACACTGCCTTTGGGTTACCCAGCACCCACAGTCCCAAGGAACTTAGCTGTCCTGGATATGTACTCCTGCCCTGGACTGGCCCTTTTTCCTCCTTGTCTCTGGCAGGAGAGAAAGTCAAACCAGAAACTAACAGAACCCATTCCCCATCCAACTCATGTGTGCATGCCCATGTGCACACACACAGGCACACTTCTTCACTGCTGGGACAGTCCTCAACCCGCTTCCTATCTTTTGAAGGGCTTCAGGGAAATGTGTGTGTGTATGGATAGGCTTGTGTGTTTGCAGAAATGAAGCCAATATGATCCCTTGTGGGTCACAGCGCTTAGTTTAATTGAGCTCCTTCAATTCAAATTCCATCTGCACCTCCTGTCAGGCCTGGGCCTAGACTCTCCTTTCTGCTTCCACTCCCCAGCAGTCAGTTCCAGCTTCCAGGTCCTTCACTCAGGCTATCTCCCCCATTCCCTCCTCTTTCACACCAGCTGTTGTTAATTCCTGTCCAGGGGGCTGTATCTTATCTTCCTCTTCAGACAGGGAGAACAGGCATCTTCCCCTTGCCCTGGAAATCCCAACAGAGCCTGTGAGAAAGTTCTGGATGAAGTGACCAGAATAAAGGTTAAGAAGGGAAATCACAGCCTGTTTCACCTGCCCCTCCTTCCGAGTGTGAAATTCTAGCATTGGTTGGGTTGGGGGTGGGGGTGGAGAGAAGACGAAGGAAGGAGAGTTACCAGAAGTAAACATAAGACAAGGAAAACCCTAGGGCTGCAGATGGAAGACTGTTCCAGTAAACCAGGCGGTTGGGGCCTCCTTCCACTCGGCACTGCCACGGAGTCGTCTGAAGATTGCAAACGGTGCTATGGGGCAAGGAGGTAGGGTCAATCAACAGACTGTGAAAATTGTGTAAATAGCCCTGCTCAAGGAGGACAAGGAGAGAAGACTCTGTTAGAGATGCAGCAGCAAATCCATAGTTCTCAGACAGAGCTGGGGGGGGCCCAGCCTCAAAAGTCATCCTGCTTTCCGGAGAGGACAAGGGAGAAGACAGAAGGGATGACAAGCTGCAGAGGGCAAGGGCTGACAAAGAAACCAAATGCTGACATGGAGGGAGGGAGAGGCAGGCGGTGTGGGCTGTGGACTTAGGAGAGTTGGGAGCCCAGAAGTCTCTCGATAGCTGCGTTGATGTCCCCTCCTGTGGCGATCAGAGCCTGTAGGTTGGCCTCGCGATTGATGAAGCCCATGGAGTTGAGCTGCTCCAGCTGCTGCTGAAATCTCACTTCTGGTGTCTGCACCTGTAAGGGACAGGCCTCGTGAAGTGGGCACAGGACCCACCAAGGGCCGATCTGTTTTCCCCAGCATCCTCAGAGTCAATCAGTAGGCCTGCACACGGAGCCCAGGCCTCAAGTCACCAAATAACCAGGCATAGGATAGCTTTCTTTCTTTTCTTTTCTTTTTTTTTTTGAGGTGGAGTCTCATTCGTCGCCCAGGCTGGAGTGCAGTGGCACGCTCAAGGACACCTCAGTGTCGACCTGCTGAACTCTAGCGATCCTTCCGCCTCAGCCTTCCAAGAAGCTGAACTATAGGTGCATGCTACCACACCCAGCTAATTTTTTTTTTTATTGTCAAGATGAGATCTGGCCAAGTTGCCCAGACTGGTCTCACACCTGTGGGCTCAGGCAATCCTCGCACCTCCGCCTCCCAAAATGCTGGGATTATAGGCGTGAGCAATCGCGACTGGCTTAAATTTTTATTTATTGTAGAGATGAGGTCTCACCAGTTGCCCAGGCTGGTCTCAAATCCATGGGCTCAGGCAATCCACTTGCCTCGGCCTCCCAAAGTGCTGGGAATATAGGCTGAGCCACTGAGCCCGGCCGGGATAGCTTTCCTAAGATTTTAAAGTAATGGACAGGCCTTGATCAGCTTATATTCCTAACTGCTTTCCACAAACACTCTGGAGATGTGAACAGGAGATCCAAGAGCAAAACACCCTGTGGTCACATAAAGTGCATGCTCAACTTGTCCTCCAAGTCCCCTCCTGACAGCCATCACTCATGCAGCTGTAATAAAGGACAGAGAGGAGTCCCAGGAAAGAAACTGAGTTTAACTGATCAACAAACACAGTTATTTATGAGAGAAGGCTTTTCATTCTGGACACTCTAGTAAAGACCTCCTGTAAGGCCAGGTATGGTGGCTCACACCTGTTATCCCAGCACACTGGGAGGTAGAGGCAAGAGGAGTGCCTAAGTCTACGGGTTCAAAACCAGTTTGAGCAACTCGGCGAGATCTCGCTTCTACAATAAATCAAAAGGGTAAGGCTGGGCACAGTGGCTCACATTTATAATCACAGCACTTTGGGAGACTGAGGAGAGAGGACTGCCTAAGCCCACGGGTTTGAGACCAGTCTGGGTAACTTGGTGAGACCTCATCTCTACAATAAATCAAAGAATTAGCCAGGCATGGTGGCACATGCCTGTAGTTCCAGCTACTTGGAAAGGTGAGGTAGAAAGCTCACCTGAGCCCAGCAGGTTGAGTCTACAGTGGCTGTGAGCATGCCACTGCACTCCAGCCTAGGCGACAGTGTGACTCCAACTCAAAAAAAAAAAATAGTTAGTTGGGCATGGTGGTACATGTTTATGGTTCCTGGTTCCAGCTACTTGGAAGGCTAAGGTGGAAGGATCACCTGAGCCCCAGCAAGGCAAGGCTGTGGTGGCTGTGAGAGTGCATAGCACTCCAGCCTGGGTGACAGTGTGACTCTGACTCAAAAAAAAAAAAAAAAAAAAATCAGATCTCCTGTAAATGTGTGCCCAAGGGATGTTTGGGAAGCACGAGTCTAGGTCATGACTCAAAGGTTCTTAGAGCTAGAAGGAGCCCAGGAGTCACAGTCTGCCTGGTGTTGCTAGGAGGGTTCAATCTAGAGAAAGGACGGACTTGGCTAGGGTCACAGAGCAAGTCAGTCACCAAGGGCCTCTGACTTGTAGCACAAACGCCCTTTCCAGGGATCCAGGTTGCTTCTCATCCCAGTCCACAGAATTTAAGCGAGACTGGAAGCTACTGAAGCTCTCTGTGCCTTCCGCAGACTTGGGTACACACACATTTTTGTTGAATGGTTTATCCGGATGAGTCACAGAGAAGTCAGAGAAGGATTAGGAGGCTCATTGAGGTCATCTCTGTTCCTTCCTCAAGCTCCTGGTCTTGTCTTTGTGGTCCCAGGCTCTAGTCACCTAACCTCCCATAATCTGCCTCTACAGAGTTTTAGAAATGGAAGCTGCATTTTTTTTTTCGAGTTGGAGACTCACTCTGTCGCCCAGGCTAGAGTGCAGAGGCATGCTCATGGCCACCACAGCCTCAACTTGCTGGGCTCAGGCGCTCCTTCCGCCTCAGCCTTCCAAGTAACTGGAACCACAGGCATGCGCCACCATGTCTGGCTTATTTTTTGATGTACTGTAGAGATGAGGCCTCACCAAGTTGCCCAGGCTGGTCTCGAACCCCTGAGCTTAGGCAATCCTCTCACCTCGGCTTCCCAAAGTGCTGGGATTATAGGCTTGAGCCAACGCACCTGGCCAGAAACTGCTTTAATCATCAAAATAATCCTGTAATCTAAAAAGTGGAATAACACAGTGGTTCAAGTGTAGATTCTGGAGGCAGAATGCCAGTTTGAATCTTGGCTCCATTACCTAGTAGCTATATAAATGAGCAAGTCACTTTACCTCTCTGGGCCTCATTTTCCCCCACCTGTAACAGAAATAATAATAACTTTCTCATATGGCTATTGAGGAACGAGGCAGAGGAAATCTCATGCAGAAAGCATCTGAAGGCTGGGCGTGGTGGCTCATGCCTATAATCCTAGGACTTGAGGAGGAGGAGGCGAGAGGATTACCTGAGCCCACAGGTTTGAGACCAGCCTGGGTAAGTTGGTGAGACCTCATCTCTACAATAAATAAAAAATTTAGCTGGGCGTGATGGCAGGTGCCTATAGTTCCAGGTGCTTGGAAGGCTGAGGCAGAAGGATCGCTGGAGCCCAGCAGATTGAGGTTGCAGTGGCCGTGAGCATGCCGCTGTACTCCAGCCTGGGCAACAGAGTGAGACTCCAACTCAAAAAAAAAAAAAAAAAAGAAAAAGAAAACATTTGAGGAGTACCAAGCCCACATGAGTGCTGTTCCTAGTCTCCTCTCCATTTCCATCTGTGGATGCTGAACTCAGGGAGGATTAGTTACCAGCCCAAGGCTTGGAGCTAGCAGAGCAGGACCTGGCTTTAAAGCCTGCCCTGCTGCCACTTCTCTATTGTTACCCTCAGCACTTCCCAGGATGGAAGCGGTTGTCCCAGCCCCCGCTGCCTCATGTACCTGTGAATTTCCACTTCCAGCCAAAAGCTGGATCATCTGCTGCATGAGCTGCTGCTGGGCACTGGAAGCCCCCGTGGGAGAAGATGAGGCTGGCGTGGCTGGTGAGGAGGTGGGGGCCTCAGGCGCAGACCCGGTATTGCTGCCTGCCGAGGGGGCTGGGGGACGGGACATCCCAAAGGAGCCAAGGCTGTGGGCAGGAGAGATCAAGGGGGGGGAGATGGCATCCGAGAAAGAAACGGGAACATGAGTTCCAGGAAGAAGACAGAATCTCAGAGACACCAAGGTTGCTCAGAGTGGCAGAGAGAAGAGTTGAGGGGAGGGGTGGCCGGAACCTTGCTGCCCCCTCACCTGGGTACCAGCCCGGGCGCCTCAGTCTGCAAGGTCTGCAGTCCCTGCTGGATCTGCAGCAATGCCTGCATGGCACGGGGATTGGTGAGGATGGAGAGCGACTCCGGGTTCTGCATCTGGTGGGAAATGAGCAGAGAAAGGTATCAGGAGGCAGGAGGAAAGAGGAGGCAGCCTCAACCACAGTCCAGAGTCAAACTCTGCCCCGACCTTAATTTGCACCCTTTGCCCCCCTCCCCAGCCTCCAGGCTCCTCACTCACCTGCTGCAGGAAGACTGGAAGCTGCAGGCGGAGCTGCTCCTGCAGCTGCGGGTTCCCCGCGAAAAGCGGCACATTCACCATCATCTGGCAGGGAAAGGAATAGGGGAGGCCTGGGCCTTTCCACTCTCAAGAATTCCCCCACAGCCTCAGACTCCCTGGGCACCTCACCACTGTAAGAAATCAGGCTAGCATTTCCAGGATCTCAAGGTATCCTGAGGATACTTTGATACTTTGGTACAGTGAGAGGAAATGGAATCAAGCTCTGGGCAATGAGGAGTTATCAGGGTCAGGCTGCTCAGTCCTGGGTCTGATGATGGTGACAATGATGAGGGCTAACAGTTCCAAGGACAGTAACCTACAAACGAAACTTCAAGTTGCGGACTTTCATAGATGCTAACATGCGTTTGGATGTCCAATCACATAAGATAATTCACGTGTCTGGTGTACACTGTCACGTGTATGCATCCTCTACAAGCGGCTGTTTTGTTTTCTTGTTGGTTTTTTATGTATTATTTGTGTAAAAAGTATTATAAACCTATTACAGTACAGTACTATATAGCTGATTGTGTTAGTTGGGTACCTAGAATAACTTTGTTGGACATATGAATAAGTTGGACTTACGAACATGCTCTTGGATAGGAACTCGTTTGTATGCAGGGGACTTACTATACATAGTGCTTACTGTGTGACATGCCATGTTCTAAGCACTTGACATGTATTAATTCCTTTCATCCTCACAATTCTGTGTGGTGGGAACTAGTTATTCCCATTTTGCAGATGAGGAAACCTGGAGGTTAAGTCACTTGCTTAGCTCACAGAGCTGAGAAGTGTCAGAGCTTGGAATACAAACCCAGGCAGGTTGGCTCCAGAGCACATTTTGTCCACCCAAGAAACTGTCCCCAGTCAGGGGGAGCTCCATCCCCAACACTACTCCCCTTGTGCCAGCTTGATACCTGAGCAGCGAAGTCAGGGTTCTGGGCAAGCGTCTGCATCATACTGCGCATGTAGGGGGCGGAGATCACATTCTGCATCAGCTGGGGGTTCTCAGAGATCTGCTGGAGGAGGGCCTGCATTTCTGGGCTGTTGAACATCCCTATGACAAGAAGGAAAACACAAAACGAGACAGGAGAGAAGGGGTCTAGTTGGAACCTGGATGCCTAATTTCAATCTACCTCACTTCAGACACTGAGTGGTTACAAAACTCAGAAAAGGTATGGGCAAATGGGCACCTAAGGACTGTGGCATGGGTCCAGGCCTCTCCTGTCTCCAAGGTCATCTCACCCTGCTTTGGCCTGGTCCCTTTCTCATCTACTTTGCTAAGGACAAGCCAACTAGAAACTGGATCTGACTTCTGCCCCTCTGGACTGTTGTGCCACAAGCTCAGATCATGTCCAATTTGGAAAGCAGTGATGAGTATCACCTAGATCAATGGTTCTCAAGCCTGTCTTAGCAGCCGAGACCCTTTCCTCAAGACAGATCTCACTCAGAGATCAAGTATGTTGATGGTCTGACTGGAGCCAGGGCAGGAGGCCAGGAGACTCTCCCATTTGGTTTCCCCTCATCTTGGAGATGAGGACCACCCAGGACCCAGGAGCACAATTGAAAAACCATGGATCAAGTTCCAGTTATTTTACAAATAAGGAAACTGGAGCACACAGAGGGGAAGGGACTTTCCCAATCAAGACATCCCCCAGAATGCAGAGATTAGGCATCTGCCAAAGACATCCCAGAGCCACGTGTGCAGTCACAGTCCAGATAAATGGGGCATTGCCTGAGTCTGTACAATGCGTAACTTGTATTTCTGTATTTCTTTACACGACGGCCCTGCACACTCCTTTCCCCAGCCTCACATCTGCCTATCCCACATCTGACCCGATTCCTCTCCAACCCCCTCCCCCACCCGGCAATCTGACCCATTTACACTGGTTAGTACCAGAGGTGATCAAGGAGCTTAGGAGGTGGGGCCTGGTTTTCTCATGAGCCATTACTTAGATCACTTCCGGGGACATCAGGACATGGCCAGAACCAGCCCTCTCCCTCTGAAGTGGGGACACTACCCCCAATGGCAGAGCCTCTTCTAGGGCTTTAATAGTCTCACCTCTGTCTTCAATATCCTGGAGCAGTATGAGCCCCATTCAGGCCTGGGGCAGAGGGGCTGCCCTGGTGACCCCACTAAGCTCCTTCCACCCTAGGACATACCTGACCCCAGGCTAGCCGCATTGATCCCAAAGGGGTTCGAGACTGTCGGGTGCACCTGGCTGGTCCCCGATCCTCCGGTGCCCTCCCCACCGGACCCGGGGGCCTGGGAGGTGGGGGGCGAGGGGCTCCAGGGGTTAGGGAGGGGCTCTCGATTCTCAGTCCGCAGAGGCTGGGAGGACGAGCTGTCGGAGTTCCCGGCCAGGGAAGAGAAGGGATTGTTGCCAAACTGGGAGGAGGGAAAGGTTTCGGGTTAAGGATGGAAACAAACCAGGGGCAAGGGCTAGGCCCTTTCTCTCCTCTCACCTAATAGCCTCCCACTCCCCAGAAAAGGGAGCACGATCGAAGACCATGGAGGGCCTCAGTTCAACTCTGACCCACAGAGAACAGCTCCACCCTCGCTCCACAGGGTGGGACTAGCTGACGTTAATGACTGGATTACTGAACCCCTTAGATAATTGGAAACATCCCATCTCCCCTGGTGGCTCCTCAGTGGCCCACAGCACTTTGCCTAGATTTTCCCCACTGCGTACAGGGCAGTTGGTTTTCCTGTCGCTCTCCAGAGACAATGTCGGCTTTACTTTTGCAGCCCAGTCCCGACACTAGTAGGTGCTCAATAAGTTAACAACTGGCTTGATGGGAGTGGGCTCTCAGATTGGCTACTTCAGCCCTGATCTGCCTCCAGTTCCCATTTTCCCAGCCCCCTTGGTCTAATCCTAACTCCCCAGAACCTTCTCCCTCACTCTCCGAGCACACCTCAATGGTGGCCCCTAGTACACATCCAGCTGAAGATGCCCTCTCTAGGTCCCCTCTGCACCAAGGCCTGCCTCCTCACACTGCTTCCATGAAGCGGCCTCCGTCTCCTCCAGTCTCCCACCCCACCAGGCTCTTCACTATGTTCCCCTGGATCACCTAGGGTCTGCAGCTCACCGACTGCCCAAAAGCGACACCTGAACCTCCTCCCTCTGGACCCAAGACAGAACTCTGTCCAAGGGGTGTACCCACCAAGGGAATCCTAGCTCAACCTTCCTCGGGACTCTGCAGCTCAGCAGCCCCCTCTAAGTTCCCAGGTGGTCCTGACCTAGGCAGGAGGCATCTGAGCAGCCTCAGCCCTTCCCTACTGGGGGTTTCATAGCCAGCCATTTTTCTGGTTTACTCAAAGTGGGTCACCGGGACTGAGGCTGACCAGGACTCTCCTCCCCTGAGCTGTGGTTCCTTTGCCTTACCAGATCCTTGTTCAGATAACAGGGCTCACAGGCCAGGGTTCACACACCAGGGTTTTAGTCTCTGTCCCTGTTTCAGATTTCCTGTTCTGATAACTTGCCTAGCACCTCACCCCACCTAGTTCGGGCCCTGCTTTGTTTTTCCTGGTATACCCTAAGGACTACATTTCTCTTCCTGAACTACCCACAGTTATAATAGCTGCCATTTATTGAGCACCTACTATGTGCTGGACATATTTATTCTAACGCTTATAATATCCCTCTAGTACACCAGTTCTCAAAATGTGGTCCCAGGATCCCTGAAAGGTATAAAACTGCTTTCATAATTTAAAGACATTAATTTGCCCATTTTACTCCTATTCTCTCATGAGGATACAGTGGAGTATTCCAAAGGCTACATGATATGTGACATTGCAACAAACTGAATGCAGATCTGAGAAGTCAGCTGTCTTGTAGTAAGCCAGACATCAAAGGGATCTGCAAAAATGTAAAATAAGACCATGCTTCCTCTAAAGGTTCATTTGTTTTGGAAAATGAAGTTATTTTTCAAAAGAATGTTATTTATATTAACTTGTAGTAGGTTGTTATTTTTAAATGAATTAAATATTTTAAGATGTCTCAGTTTTTATTTGTGGCAAGTGAATGTCGATAGATGTAACCTATAAAACCAAAGCTCTCCAGAGTGCTTCATAACTTGTTTTTTTTTTTTTTTTTTTGAGTTGGAGTCTCACTCTGTCGCCCAGACTGGAGTGCAGTGGCTGCTCCTGGCCACCGCAGCCTAGACCTGTTGGGCTCTGGTGATCCTTCCGCCTCAGCCTTCCAAGTAGCCGGAATTACAGGCATGCGTACCACGCCCGGCTGGTTTTTTTGATTTATTGTAGAGATGAGGTCTCGCTGCCCAGGCGGGTCTCGAACCCGTTGGCTCAGGCAATCCACTCACCTCAGCCTCCCAAAGGCACGGGATTATAGGCTGAGCCACCGAGCCCGGCAGGATATAGCTTTTAAGGGTATAAAAGAGGCCCAGGAACAGGCCTGTGTGTATAATCATAGCACTTTGGGAAGACAAGGCAGGAGGATCACTTGAGGCCAGGAGTTCAAGACCAATCTGGGCAGCATAGCAAGACTCTGTCTCTGCCAAAAAAAAAAAAAAAAAGTTTTAACTGGGCTCGGTGGCTCAGCCTGTAATCCTGTGCCTTTGGGAGGCTGAGGTGAGTGGACTGCCTGAGCCCATGGGTTCAAGACCCGCCTGGGCAACTTGGTGAGACCTCATCTCTACAATAAATAAAAAATGAGCCAGGTGTGGTGGCGCACGCCTGTAATTCCGGCTACTCGGAAGGCTGAGGCGGAAGGATCGCCAGAGCCCAGTGGATAGAGGCTGCGGTGGCCGGGAGCGGCCACTGCACTCCAGTCTGGGCGACGGAGTGAAACTCCAACTCAAAAAAAACCCCAAAAAAAACAAACAAAAAAAGTTTTAAATTAATTGGGTATGGTGGCACACACCTATAGTCCCATCTACTCAGGAGGCTGAGGCGGGAGGATCCCTTGAGTCCAGGAGTTTGAGATTGCAGTGACCTATGATTACAATACTGCACTCCAGACTGGGTGACAGAGTGAGATCCTATCTCAGAAAAAAAGAGCATAAAGAAGTCCTGAGATCAACACGATTGGGCGTCACTGCTATAATGTATGATCTCCATTGTGAAAATAAGGAAGCTAACATTATGGAGGGTATGCAATTCACTCAAACTCACACTATTAGAAAAAGATGTAACAGGTATCTGAGACCAGGTTTGTTGATGCCAAGTTCTACGTCCTTTTAGCTAAACCAGTGGTTCTCCCACCTTAGTGTGCATCAGCATTAGATGAAGTACTTCTTTTTTTTTTTTTTTTTTTTGACCTAGGCTCACTCTGTTACCCAGGTTGGAATGCAGTGGCATGCTCACAGTCACTGCGGCCTTGACCTGCTGGGCTCAGGTGATCCTTCCACCTCAGACTTCCAACTAGCTGGGACTACAGGCATGCGCCACCACACCTAATTTTTTTATTTACTGTAGAAATGAAGTCTCGCCAAGTGGCCCAGGCTGGTCTCAAACCATGGGCTCAGACAACCCTCTCACCGTGGCCTCCCAAAGTGCTGGGATTATAGGTGTGAGCCACCACGCCTGGCCAGATGAAGTACTTCTTGTAAGTCTTTCTCAACTGATTCTTTTTAAAAACCAGGTACATGCAGTACTTTCATTTTTAAATTGTACAGTTAAATACTTAAAATTTATTTGATTTGATCAATTTTCTCACTCGTTGCCCAGGCTGGACTGCAGTGGCACAATCAGGGCTCACCAGCCTTCATCTAGGCTTAGGTGATCCTTCCACATCAGCCTCCCAAGGAGGTGGGACTACAGGTGCACGCTACTATGCCCAGTTAATTTTTTTTTTTTTTTTTTGAGTTGGAGTCTCACTCTGTCGTCCAGACTGGAGTGCA
>NW_007057718.1:10319-14262 GCF_000164805.1 Carlito syrichta | reverse complement strand
ACCCACGGGCTCAGGTAATCCACTCACCTCAGCCTCCCAAGGCGCGGGATTACAGGCTGACCCACCGAACCTGGCTATTTTTTTATTTTTTTGAGTCAGGGTCTCACTCTTGTCACCCAGGCTGGAGTGCAATGGCATGACACTGCAGCCTTGACATCCTGAGCTCAGGCAATACTTCTGCCTCAGCCTCCTGAGAAGCTGGGACTACAGGTGCATGCCACCACGTCAGGCTAATTTTTTATTTTTTTGTGGAGACGAGGTCTTCCTATGCTGCCCAGGCTGGTCTCGAATTCCTGGGCTCTTGATCCTCCCACTTCAGCATCCCAAAGTGCTGGGATTATAGGTATGAGGCACCGCACCTGGTGTAAATATTTAAAGTTTAAAATAAACAAAGAGCCAGGTTCAGTAGCTCAGCCTGTAATCCCACGCTTTGGGAGGCTGAGGTGAGTGGATTGCCTGAGCCTGAGGGTTCTAGACCCGCCCAGGTAACTTGGCGAGACCTCATCTCTACAATAAATCAAAAAATTAGCCGGGCATAGTAGTGTGGGCCTGTAGTTCCAGCTACTCGGAAGGCTGAGGCAGAAGGATCGCCGGAGCCCAGCAGGTCGAGGCTGTGGTGGCTGGGAGCGTGCCACTGCACTCCAATCTGAGCAACAGAGTGAGACTCCAACTAAAAATAAATAAATAAAATAAAATAAAATAAAATAAAATAAACAAAGAACTGTCTTCAAAAATTCAGTTGATTCCTACAAGCAGTTTCTAAAATTTGGGAAAAGCAATGCCAAAAATAACCAATATAGTGTGGAAGAATAAGGTGAGGGGGGTTACTCTACCAGATACCAAGACTGGTAGAGATTAAGACAATGTGATATCATTGCAGGGACAAACAGACCAGTGGAGCAGAAAACACTCAGCAAAAGACACACTCACTTGTAGAGACTTGGTGTAGGACAGAGATAGCAAGAGCCACCTATCTGTTGGGAAAACATGGACCACTCAGGATATGGTATTTTCCTTTCCCTAAGGAAATATAGCATTCTCTTGTATTCACAATGCCCTAACATGTTGCCATTTATAATTTGTGGGAGCCTACCCTTATACCTAGATGCTCGCTAATTGTGAAAATTCATAACTTATGACATGGATGCTTTTCTGTAGTTGTTATTCTTCAGTAAAATGTTCTTAAGGTTGCTTTTTTTTAAAAAACCAAAACAAAAGGCCAGGATCAGTAGCTCAGCCTGTAATCCCAGCACTCTGGGAGGCCGAGGCGAGTGGATTGCCTGAGGCTTCGGGTTCGAGACCGTCCTGGGCAACTTGGCAAGACCTCATCTCTACAATAAATAAAAAAAATCAGCCAGGTGTGGTAGCATGCGCCTGTAGCTCCGGCTATTTGGAAGGCTGAGGTGGAAGGATCGCTGGAGCCCAGCAGGTCGAGGCTGCGGTGGCCGGGAGCATGCCACTGTACTCCAGCCTGGGTAACAGAGTGAGACTCCAACTCAAAAACAAAACAAAACAAAAACAAGTTAAAATGATCCAGGCAGGCTGGGTGCAGTGGCTCATGCCTGTAATTCCAGCACTTTGGGGGGCAGAGGTGAGAGGACTGTGTAAGCCTACGGATTTGAGACCAGCCTGGGCAACTTAGCAAGACCTCATCTCTACAATAAATCAAAAAATTAGCTAGGCGTGGTGGCGCGTGCCTGTAGTTCCAGCTACTTGGAAGGCTGAGGCAGAAGGATCACCTAAGTCCAGCAGGTCAAGGCTACGATGGCCATGAGTGTGCCACTGCACTCCAGCCTAGACGACAGAGTAAGATTCCAACTCAAAAAAAAAAAAAAAAAAAGAAAAGAAAACAAAGCCAGGGTCGGTGGCTCAGCCTGTAATCCCAACACTTTGGGAGGCTGAGGTGAGTGAACTGCCTGAGCCCGCGGGTTCAAGACCTGCCTGGGCAACTTGGCGAGACCTCATCTCTACAATAAATCAAAATGAGCCGGGTGTGGTAGTACGTGCCTGTAGTTCCAGCTACTTGGAAGGCTGAGGCGGAAGGATCGCCGGAGCCCAGCAGGTCGAGGCTGCGGTGGCTGGGAGCAGTCACTGCACTCCATCCAGTCTGGGTGGCAGAGTGAGACTCCAACTCAAAAAAAAAAAAAAAAAAAAGGCTGGCCTCGGTGGCTCAGCCTGTAATCCCAGCGCTTTGGGAGGCCGAGTTGAATGGATTGCCTGAGCCCACAGGTTCAAGACTTGCCCAGGCCACTTGGCGACACCTCATCTCTACAATAAATCAAAAATTAGCTGGGTATGATAGCATGCGCCTGTAGTTCCAGCTACTTGGAAGGCTTAGGTGGAAGGATCACTTGAGCCCAGCAGGTCGAGGCTACAGTGACCGGGAGCATGCCACTGCACTACATTCTGGGTGACAGAGTGAGACTCCAACTCAAAAAAAAGAAAAAAAAAGAAAAAAAAAGAAAAAAAATTCAGGCGTATTGGCACTAACCTAGGTGACAGAGTGAGACCCTATCTCTCATTAAAAAAAAACAAAAAAACAAAAAAAAAAAGAGGCAGCCAGGCACAGTGGTTCAAGTAGAGGTGAGAGGACTGCCTGAGCCTAGGAGTTCAAGACCAGCCTGGACAACATGGCAAGACCTCGTCTTTATTATAAATAAAAAAAAATATTAGCCAAGCATGGTGGCAGGTGCCTATATTTCCAGCTACTTGGAAGACAGAGGCAGAAGGACCACCTGAGCCCAGGAAGTCAAGACAGCTGTAGCCGTGAGCATGCCACTGCACTCCAGCCTGGGATACAGAGTGAGACTCTGTCTCAAAAAAAAAAAAAAAAGAAAGAAAAACAATACTACAGATATTTATGGACATACAAACAGGTAATAAAAGAATTGGAATGCTAAACATCAGCTTCAGTATAGTAGCTACCTCTGGAGAAAGAGAGAGGAGAATGGGATTGGGGAGGGGTATGTGAAGGCTACACCTCTACCTATGTCTAATTTAAAAATATCAAAGCAGCTGGGCTCAGTGGCTCAGCCTGTAATCCCGCGCCTTGGGAGGCTGAGGTGAGTGGATTGCCTGAGCCCGCGGGTTCGAGACCCACCTGGGCAAGTTGGTGAGACCTCATCTCTACAATAAATCAAAAAATTACCTGGGCATGGTGGCGCATGTCTGTAGTTCCAGCTACTCAGAAGGCTGAGGCGGAAGGATCGCCGGAGCCCAGCAGGTCGAGGCTGTGGTGGCCTGGAGCGGCCACTGCACTCCGGTCTGGGCGACAGAGTAAGACTCCAACTCAAAAAAAAAAAAAAAATCAAAGCATCTAAAAAAAGATACATGAGTTACAATTGAGGTAGAAAAGAGGGGGCCTAGAGACAGAAACAGAGGGATCCCTTTTGTCTTCTTCTGGCTTAAATACTTTTTCACACTGTTTGAATAGTTTTATTTACTTTGTGCAACTTTTAGAATTTAAAACATATAGATGTATAATGTGTTTAATGTAAAATTAAATTTTAGAAAAAAATCAAGAAGGCACAGAAATTATATATGGAAAAATGTTATAACAACATGGATACAACAGAATGCTATATTTTTTTAATCTATTTTTCTGTATACTTGAAAAGCATTCATAAAGCATTTTTTTTTTTTGAGTTGGAGTCTCACTCGGTCGCCCAAGCTGAAGTGCAGTGGCACGCTCACAGCCACCCCAGTGTCAACCTGCTGGGCTACAGCCATCAGCCTTCCAAGTAGCCGGAACTACAGGTGTGTGCTACTATACCCGGCTAATTTTTTTTTATTTATTGTAGAGACAAGGTCTTGCCAAGTTGCCCAGGCTAGTCTCAAACCCGTGGGCTCAGGTAATTCACTCCTCTTGGCCTCTCAAAGTGTTGGAATTATAGGCTGAGCCACCAAGCCTGGCCCATAAAGCATTTTTTTTTTTTTTTGAGTT
>NW_007057718.1:3878-10181 GCF_000164805.1 Carlito syrichta | reverse complement strand
GCTGGGCTCCGGCAATCCTTCCGCCTCAGCCATCCGAGTAGCCGGAATTATAGGCATGCGCTACCACGCCTGGCTGATTTTTTGATTTATTGTAGAGATGAGGTCTCGCTGCCCAGGTGGGTCTCGAACCCGCGGGCTCAGGCAATCCACTCACCTCAGCCTCCCAAAGGCGCGGTATTACAGGCTGAGCCACCGAGCCTGGCTCCCATAAAGCACTTTAAAAAGTGCATAATCTGGTGGTCTGACCCCAGAGACTGAGTCAATAAGTAGCTCAAAGGTGAGGACCAGGATTCTCATTTACTTAAATTTTTGGAACAATTTTTTTTTCCTAGTCAGGTTCTCACTCTGTTGCCCAGACTGGAGTGCAGTAGCACAATCACAGCTCACTGTAGTTTTGATTTGCTTGACTCAAATGACCCTTCCTCCTCAGATACCCAAGTAGGTGGGACTATAAGTGTATACCACCATGCCTGGCTAATTTTTTTATTTTTTTATAGAGATGAGGTCTCACTATGTTACCCAGGCTGATCTTGAACTCCTGTCCTCAAGCAATTCTCCTGCCTCAGCCTCCCAAAGTGCTAGGATTAGAGGTGTGAGTCACTGCACCTGGTTTTGAATAATTTTTTTGGAGAGTTGAAGTTTTGCTATGTTGCCCAGGCTGGCCTTGAACTCCTGGCCTCAAGTGAGCCTCCTGGCAGCCTCTCAAAGCACCAGGATTACAGGCATTTAACAAGCTCCCCAGGTGATTCTGATGCAGGTGATCCATGGACTACACTTGAGACATGCTGTACTATGGTTGGTATTTGACTCCAGGCCTGCAACATGACCTTTGAGCCACTGGTGTAAGAAATTTGTTAGAACAATGTCCAGTCCCTTGATACTATGCCTCACCCATCTCCCTCAGAACCTCTGCTATCTTTTGTCTATGCCAAGCTGGAACATCCCTGGATATACACAGTGGAGAACTGCCTTCAAGCCAAGGTCCACCCCTCAGGGGGCTGGGGAAGGAAAGGGGAGCAGACCCAGGCCTGCCTGAGCTGAGGGTAGGGAATCTTGAGCCCAGATAACCCCTCCCACTGCCCCAGACTCGGGCCCCACCTGTTCACGGGCAGCACTGAACATAGGCTCCTGGATGTCCGTGTACATGCGGCGGAGGGCGTTATACCCTCCAGGGATGCTCTCAAGGTTGCTCAGGGCCCGGTCCTGGTTCCGCATCATCTCTTGCATCATGGCGGGATTCCGAGCAAGCTCCATTGTCTGATGAAGGGAGAAAGACAGGATGGGCCCTGGAACCAGGGAAGCACCAAGCTAGGAAAAGAGTATACCCTGAGGAGAGAGTCTATGTCAGGATCAGGGCCCAGGAGCTGTGGCAGGGAGTAGAGTGACTTCCTTCCTATACTATGATCTTGGTTCCAACTCTGCCTCCCTATGGGTCTTTTAGTTGGCTCCTTCTAGTGGAAGACCATGATCTCAGTGGCATGAGGACAGCAGCTTCCCTTTCTCAGGCTCACAGGATACAAAGAAGTATCAGCGAGCACAGAGAACCAGTGAAAAGGGACATGAGAGAGGGAAGGAAGCAGAAGAGAAAATTAACATCTACTGAGCACCAATTACACACGAGCACAGGGCTAAGTAATTTACAGAATTCAAGAAATGTGATCCACACAATAACCATCCCAGGAGCTATTTCTGTCCCTATCTTGCAGATCAGCAAACAGGCTCAGAGATGTCAACTGACTTGCTGCCCTGGGGACACAGTTAGTTAGACAAGTTTCAAGGCCAAGTTGGTCCATCTGACCAAAACCATACTGTGATTCCCGGTGTGGGGAGGGAAAGGATTCCAGCTGAAACAATACTACCAACACCCTGTGACTCCCACTCCCAGGTCTTTGGCTGGACCAAACCTTGAGAAATACCGAGGAGAGGGCTTTCTTCTGTGGAGCCAATGACTTACTCTCAGTACTCAGTAAGGGGTGGCTTGTGTCAACCCCAGGGGAGTTCATGAGAGAAAAGGAGCTTATCTACTTCTTGTTCACATCCAATGTGGAAAACCTTCCCTTTTCTTCTTCCCAGATCTGCTCTACACTTGCCTCTTCTAAGACATCTACATACTGATACACCCAGCCTCACACAGGACTCTGATCTCTCTTGTAATTCATTCATTCAAGGAATATTTATTGAATGGTTATTATGTACCAGGCCCTCTTCGAGGCAGTGAACAAAACATTCAAATATCCTTGCTCTTATAGAAGTTGTGTCCTGGTGAGTCCACAACTCTGGTGTCCACAACTCTTCTGGAAAGACCCTCTATCTCTGTTCCTGGTAGAGGAGACCATGAGATAGAGCTCCCAGAGACCAACACCAAGATGGTTGCCCCTTGGTCTCCCTTCTCTCCTGAGCCCTGCCCGGCACAATGCTCCCCAAACATCCCAGCTTTCACTCTCAGGCCTCTGTGCTTGCAGTCCCCCTCCTGAATGCCCTTCTCTTTTCCTTCTCCTGGTTCATTTGTCTTCCTCCTTTGGTCTCAGTTTGGTGACACTTCCTCCAGCAGGCCTTCTCTAAGCCCCAGGGTAGGGTCAGGAGTCACGAGGCCTGTTCCATGCTGTGAGGGGATCCTGTGATTACCCTTATGCTAGCACTAACCACACTGGATTACAACTGCCTGTTTCCTTGTTCCACTTCCCTTGGTGATGAGGAATTCCTGAAAAGCTAGGCCTGTGTCTTTTCGTCACTGTACCTCCAGTATTCAAAACATGGCTGTGCCAGGCAAGGTGGCTCACACCTGTAATCCCAGCACGTTGGGAGGCAGAGATGAGAGAATTGCCTGAGTCCAGGGGTTCAAGACCAGCCTGGGCAACTTGATGAGACCTCATCTCTATAATCAAAAGAAAAAAAATTAGCCAGGCATGGTGGTGTACGCCTGTATTTCTAGCTACTTGGAAGGCTGATGCAGAAGAATCACTTGAGGCCAGCAGGTTGAGGCTGTGGTGGCTGTGAGCATGCCACTGTACTCTAGCCTGTGCGACAGAGTGAGACTCATACTCAAAAAAAAAAAAAAAAGGCTGCTGAATGACTAAATGAACAGATGTAGGATGAACAGGAAAGGCTGGGCATGGTTGGGCCTCACCCCTCTGGATTCTCCCATACTCACCTGCCTCATGAGCTCAGGGTTGTTGAGCATATGGCTGATCTCCGGGTTCCGTTCCATCAGCTGCTGCATCTGGGGGTTGGCCATGATCATGTGGCGCATCAGGTCAGGGTTTGACATCATATCCTGGACCAGGGGGTTCTCCATGATCTGTGACAGCATCTCAGGATTGGACATCAGCTGCCTCTGCATCTGTTGCTGCAGCTCCATGAAGTTGGCAGAGCCCAGGCCCAGGCTGCCCAGCCCCAGGATGCCCCCAAAGCCAGCTGTGGGGAGGAGGCAGGGTCACAGACTGCTACAAGAGCCCTTCCCTCGCCTGGCTGGAGACCCTGAATTCAGGTCTCCAGGATGGACCCCAGCCAAGACTTCCTCTTTCAGTCCCTCCCACAGCTCCGCCCTGGTCCGCTGCTGCCACGGATGCGAGCCTACCAGACTGAGACCTCTTTGATGGCAGAGGCTGAGCCAAGCACAGAACTGAGCAGCAAGAAGGCAACCAGTGATGGCCCATTGGGTGAGTATATCAATACTCCCCACGTGGCTACTGCTGGACTCGCCTTTTCCCCAGACTCACAGGATCTGCCCGTCTCCTTTCCCAGTGTCCCCCACCCCCCAGCTCCATCCCTTCCCTCATTCCTAACACTCAGCCATGCTCCTTCCCTCTGGGAAGTCCTCCCCAGCTTGGTTCAAGTCACAATGTCTAGAACCCTAGGTCAAGGGGTCCCCTATCCCCATCAGACTTGGAGCAAGGCCCACATTTCTCCCTCCCCTTGGCTCTCCCCAACTCTCCGGCCCAAAACAAGACTGTACTCTCCTCCCTTTGGGCTTACAGAGTATGGATGCAGTAGCATTGGGAGGCCCCTCCCCAGCCCCCGGAGAGGGCCCCCCCCCACTGCTCCTCCGGCTTCCACTGCCAGCATCCGACGTGGCACTGCCAGACGTGGAGGGCTGGGCAGGGGTGGCGGGTGAGGCAGGCGTGGTGGAGGGTGCTGAGGCAGGGTCAGGAGTAGAGGGGGAAGAAGCCGTGGCAGCAGCTGGATCTTGAGCCCTGAGGACAAAGAAAGGAAAACTCTAGTTGGAGTGAGCACAGGGGAGCCCCCACCATGATCTCTGTGTTTGTTGTGCAGCTACTGCCCTAACTCACACTGACTCCTGAGCAAGCCTGAGGCTGGCGTGGGTGATGCTGGAGGGCAGTACACAGACCAAGAGAGGAAGGAAGGAGCTAGTGCTGTCTTCAGGACATCTGGGCATGATAAGGCAGGTTCCCTTTCCTTCAGATGAGGTCATATCCACCCAGGGGCACAGTGGAGCAGTGGTGACACAGGATCGGCTGGGGAGGCCCAGTGGGAAGCTGGGGCTGCGCCCCTCCTGCACTTACTTCTGAGGGGTCTTGATGACCAGATGGACAGTGAGCCCGTCTTTGATTCCATGCTGGTTCAGCGTGTCCCCATCCTTGAGGATCTTGCCTGCGAAGATCAGGACCAGCTGATCCTGCTGAGCCTTAAACCTCCGGGAGATTTCCTCTTTGAACTGTGATCAAGAGGCAGAGGTCACTGTGGAGGCTGCCTGGGCTCCACCCTCCAGGGACCCTGCCTCTTCAAGAGCCTCAGCATTCCCTTGCTCCCATCTCTAGTGGTGGGAAGTCCTTTCTGTAGTCTTGATGCCATTCCTCCAGTTGCAATGCCTATCTCCTTTCTTTCTTTCTTTCTTTTTTTTTTTTTGAGTAGGAGTCTCACTCTGTTGCCCAGGCTGGTGTGCAGTGGCACAATGTTCATGGCCACTGCAGCCTCAACCTGCTGGGTTCAGGCGATCCTTCCGCCTCATCCTTCCAAGTGGCTGGAACTACAGGCACGTGCCACCATGCCCAGTTACTTTTTAAATTTTATTTTGAGAGATGAGGTCTCGCTGAGTTGCCCAGGCTGGTCTTGAACCCGTGGGCTCAGGCAATCCTCTCACCTCGGCCTCCCAAAGTGCTGGGATTATAGACATGAGCCACCCCACCCAGGCTTATCTCCTTTCTTAACCAAGGAAAAGGACTATGGAGTTCTTCTCTCAGTTCCATTCCAGTGTCCCACCCTACAAAGCCCTTGCTGCCATCTGACACCCTGGCTTCGATCCCTCCACCTAGTTCCCAGTGAGGGTACTGGCCTCCCCAACCCAGCTTCTGTCCCCCTTCATCAGCCTTTTCTGTTCAGACTCAAGCGTCTCCCCTCTCTGTTCCACTGTTGTCTTCACAACTACAACAAACAGATGCCAGTCACTGAGCACTAACTATTCACAAGTTAACAGTTCAATATATTAATTATGATCTCCATTTTAAGGATGAGAAAACTGAGGATCAGAGAGGTTAGGTAACTTGCCCTGGGCAGACTGGAGCTCAGGTCTTGACACCAAAGTCCAGGCTCTTAACCAGAGACATTGCCTCTCAATGAGAGTGCAAGGAACAAGACAGCATTTAAATTCTGAAATTTAATAATTTTATATGATTGAGGAGGGAGCAGAGATGGCACCAAAGGCTGGCAGGGGGAGAGTTGGACTCCCCAAATTCTTAACAGAGACTGGGTCTGGCTGTGTTGCCCAGGCTGGCCTCAAGCTATCGTCCTTCCTCGGCCTCCCAAAGTGCTAGGATTACAGGCGTAAACCACCGCCTCCGGTCAGATTCCCCAAATCCTATCAGCCCTTCCAAAACAAAACAAAACACACACTCGAAGTAAAAACAGCGCACTTGTTAAGCAAAGGCCGCTTCCAGATTCCTCTCTTCCAACCAAATGGCCTATCTTAAGCCCCGCCTATCTGAAATTCTGGAGCAGCCACAGGGGGTGGAGAACACAGGCAACAGTCCCTCATTCAACAAAATTTTGCTGAGCACCTACTGCACACTGTGTACGTCTCCGAAGAGCTGAGAGCCAGACGTAACCACCTCGATTTGAAAGAGTTGGAAGGATGTGGGCAGAAGGAAATCCTCCCCCCATCACCCTAGCGTTCGGAGAACACTGGGCGTTCTCCGAGGCACAGAGTAGGCGCCGGCGCTCTCTGCCTGCCCCCGGCCCCTGCTCCCGGTTCAGCACCTCGCCCCGGCCCCCACTCCGGCACCCTCCGGCAAACCCAAGGTCCTACCCCCTTCCCCGAGCAAGGTGTCCCCTCTCCACCACGCCCCC
>NW_007057718.1:0-3286 GCF_000164805.1 Carlito syrichta | reverse complement strand
CCTCCGCGGGCAGCTCCTGAACCGGGACAAAGGACTTTCTGTGTCGCCGCTTTATCTCCGTTCCCTGTGATAACTTGGTCTTTCTTGGGAGGCCCAAGTCCCTCCAGGCCCGGGCCTCCTACAGGGAGGCTGGATTTTCCCACCGCAGGTCCAGGATTGACCCTAGTCCTCTGAGGGCTGTGGCCTGAATGATCTCCTAAGGATGGCTCCAGACACCTGGTTCTGCCCCGTGGCCTCTCGGAGCTTCGGCTTCCTCCAGATGGTGGTACTCCTCAGCTCATTTCACAATCGTGCATAACGCAGGAAATTGTTTTGAAAAGTAACCAACGGTGTGCCTAACAAATGCAAGGATATGTTATTCTCACTGGCTCGTGGACTGCCAAACGGACATGTTGACTTCTCCCTCCCCGACGGGGTTAAATGTCCTTCCAACACCGCCACTGTCCTTTCACTCCCGCTCTTTTCCCCCCATAGCCGCGTGGTCTCACCGGGAAGGGGAACTACAGTTCCCAGGGTGCCTCGCGAGGCCACAGGGAACTACAATTCCCAGTGTTCTCCGCGGTGGGCCGGGTTGAGTCCGGACCACAATCGCAGGACCAGAAAACTACAGTTCCCAGGACGCCCCGGAGCGGGGCCGCGGGATTACGGGAAGCGGCAGCCGGCAGGAGGCAACTCGTAGGCTCTGGGTGCAAAAGTCGGGGTTAAGAGCCGCAGGCATGCTGCGTCCCAAGGCTTTGACTCAAGTGCTAAGCCAGGCCAACACTGGAGGCGTCCAGAGCACCCTGTGAGTGCGGACCAAGGACCCTTGCAGCGGGCGCTGTAGTGAGGCCGGGCGCGGCGCTCTGAGGGAGGGGTGGGAGGGGTCGCCAGGAAGGCAGGAGGCGGCAGAGGGGCAGCAACTGGGGGAACCAGCCGGAGGGTCCTTCTCGAAAAGGGAAGCCGGCGTGCTGGGTGCTCAGGGTACGTTCCAGGACACATTCAGCCCAGACCCTTTGCTTCCTGGAAGTGCGGTGCTGGGACTTGGGATGGGAGCCCAGGTATTTTATTCCCTGCATAAGCATGTCCATATCCTTCTCTGTAACTCGCCAGGCTGCTGAATAACGAGGGATCGCTGCTGGCCTACTCGGGTTACGGGGACACGGACGCCCGGGTCACGGCGGCCATCGCCAGTAACATCTGGGCCGCCTACGACCGGAACGGGAACCAAGCGTTTAATGAAGACAATCTCAAATTCATCCTCATGGACTGCATGGTATGGAGAGGGGAACCAGACTTACCCTGTCCCCCAGGGGAATCCATCCTGGATGGTTGGAGGGGCAGAGAGACAGGATCTCCAGAAGATTGCAGCAGCATTGTAATAGGCAGGACCCCATGCATCAAGTGGTGGTGAGGAAGGAACCCTGGGCCTGAGGTCTGACTTGGGTTCTGGTCTCAGCCATCCGCTTAAAAGTTGTGGAACCTTGGGTAAGTCACTTGACCTTTCTGAGCTTCCTTACCTCATCTCTAAGGAGAAAAGCAGCAATCCCTCCTGCCCCCAGGTTCTTGTGAAGATCAAATAAAAGATTGGATATAAACTGTAGAGTGATATATAACACAAAGTGTGTCATCCCAGCTTCACAACTTCATAGAACCATGGCAGTTACCAGACTCTAGACCAACCTCTTCTGTTCACAAAGAAAGGAAAAGAAGTCCAGAAAGGGGAGGTGGTGATTAGACTGGAAACAGGGGCTGTCTCACTCACCTTTGCTTCTGTTCAGTCAATAGGTATTTAGGTCTCTGCAGTAGTCTTAGGATGAGGAGAAAAGTAGCAAACAGGACGAACAAAACTCCCAGCTGTAACGAAGCTTATAGTCTTACATGCTTTTTTAAAAAGTAAAATAAGCCGGGCTCAGTGGCTCAGCCTGTAATCCCGCACCTTTGGGAGGCTGAGGTGAGTGGATTGCCTGAGCCCGCGGGTTCGAGACCTGCCTGGGCAACTTGGCTAGACCTCATCTCTTCAATAAATCAAAAATTAGCTGGGCGTGGTAGCGCGCGCCTGTAGTCCTCAGTCTTGGAAGGCTGAGGCGGAAGGATCGCCGGAGCCCAGCAGGTCGAGGCTGCGGTGGCCGGGAGCGGCCACTGCACTCCAGTCTGGGCGACAGAGTGAGACTCCAACTCAAAAAAAAAGATAATAACGAGTGCATTAATAAAGTATAAAACTATTCAATAGAGTGACTCTTCAGGAATGGGATTACTGTAATTTTTAAAAAGTGTCACTTTTGTGTTTGTGCTTCTTACTGAAAGAAAATAGATTTCTTTTTTTCTCCAAAGATAGGCAATCACCCAAATACTCTTTTTATAGTACTATCAAAATGAAAAAATAACTAATGCTACAGAAGGTCTTCTTGGGTTTTGTTTTTTTTTTTTAGAGTACATAAGTGATCACTGTACAGGTGAAGTTTGGTTTTTAAAAGACATGCTTAATCTGAACAAATCCACAATGAATTATTTTTAAATGTGCTGTTTCCGGGAGCCGTAATCACTAATAAAAGTAAAGTAAAAGGGACCTGAAAACAGGAAAAATGCCGGCTGGGCGCAAGGCCCCAGTAAAATGTGGCCATGACGGAGGCAAAGCCCCATGGATCCTGTTGATGGACCTTCCCTAACTTTGAAGGATTGCGTGCATAGGCTTGAGAATATTCCCTCTTTAACTGAGATAATAGATGCGCAAATGGATGATGGCATTTGACAGCAAAAATTATACATAGGCATAATGGAGGTGAGATTGCAGCAAAAAGGGTGCCCCTTAGAATGTGCAAGGATGTGGAATTAGCAGTAAACCTATGTATAAAAATGTAAAAAGAGCTCAACAGCAAAAAATATCCCCCCTGAAGGGACAAGGGAATGCAAATTTTGCAACCTTTAGCTAAAAAGGAAAAACAAGTACTTCCTCACACCCTTTATAAGTAACAACATTGACAGTTGTGATTGATGAGGAAGTGAGAAATTGAGACAGACTATCTCCAAAAACAGGTGTTTTTGGGAAAAACAAGTCACAGACATGCCTTTTGATTTAAGAAATATTATCGTTTAATTAGAAAGAAGGTTAAAATTAAAGTAAGGATTAGAATTAAATAGATAGCAGTTATAATTAAAAGATAAATGTTTATTATAGATGTAGGTATTAGTTAAATATAAGGAACAGGAAATAATTAAGTTTTAAGGTAAACTTAAAATTATATGCACCTAATGTAGGTTTAAAATTAAATACATTTAGGATTAGAAGTAAGATTAGTTTCATATATAA
>NW_007057717.1:0-821 GCF_000164805.1 Carlito syrichta | reverse complement strand
GGAGGTTGGGCTTGGTGGCTCATGCCTGTAATCCTTTGGGAGGATTGATTGAGCCCAGGAGTTCGAGACCACAGCGAGACCTTGTCTCTATAATAAAAATCAGAAAATTAGCAGGGCATTGCTGCAGGTGCCTGTAGTCCCAGCTACTCAGAAGCCTGAGGCAGGAGGATCACCTGAGCATAGGAGGCCGAGGCCGTAGTGAGCTGTGATTGTACCACAGCACTCCAGTCTGGGGGTCAAAGTAAGACCCAACTCGAAAATAAAAATAAGAAAAATAAACTCCCTTTACTGGCAGTCGAAGTCTCATCCATTATCTGGCCCCGCCCTTTCCCCTCATCTCTCTACGTGGTGCCATGGGCCCTATATTCATCACCAAGCACGACTTCGTGTTGTTTCCTGGGCTTCATGAGTAGCTCATGCCATCTCTGGTGGTTGGCATGCCTCCCGCTCTCTCTTGTCACGTGGAACCACCAACTAATTTCCCAGGCCTGGCTCAAATGTCACTCTTTCTAAAAGAGCCACTCTCTATTATGGCAACATGTCAATTTCTCTCTTGCAATAACCAGTTATTTACCCATTAATGCAACCAACATTTATGAGCACTCGGGTACCAGAACTCTGCTGGAAACATAAAAACACTTGGCGTTTGAAACACAAATAATCAAACAGTGAAAAATTTACATTGCAGTATGTGCTTCTGGAAGCACTATGGTTTTCTTTTCCAAAATATTATTATTATTATTATTATTATTATTATTATTATTTTGAGTTGGAGTCTCACTCGGTCACCCAGACTGGAGTGCAGTGGCCGCTCCCGGCCA
>NW_007057716.1:3019-4728 GCF_000164805.1 Carlito syrichta | reverse complement strand
ATGGGAAAACACCTCTTATCAACAGGGTGCCTGAATCAAATGTAATTGTACACCTAACCCTTAACTGTACCCCACAAAACCATAATAAAAAATATCGATTAAAAAAAAAATTAGCTGAGCATGGTGGCAGTCACCTGTAGTCCCAGCTATTGGAGAGGCTAAGGCAGGAGTGTCACTTGAGCCCAGGAGTTGAAGACTGCATTAACCTATGATTGCACCACTGCACTCCATCCTGGACCACAGAGCAAGACTCCATATCAAAAAACAAAAAAAGCAAAGCAAACAAAAGAAACCTTGGCACATGCCTGTAATCCCACCACTCGCGTAGACCAAGTTGAGAGAATTGCTTGAGAAAGAAGATCTGGCATTTGAGACCAGCCTGGGCAACATAGTGAGGCTTTGTCTCTACAAAAAAATCAAAAAAGTAGCCAGGCATGGTCCCCGCTACTAGGGATACTGAGTGGAAGGATCACCTGAGCCCAGGAGTTCAAGGCTGCAGTGAACTAGGACTGTTCCACTGTGAGTGAGACTCTGACTAAAAATAAATAAATAAATAAATAAACAGGATGCCCTAAACCCAGGCATCAAATTCCTCTCATCTCAGATGACCAAAGTTCTCAATTTCTCCTGCCTTTTTCTGTTGGAATTTTAGACGTATAAATCAAATGCACATATTCGTTCTTTAATCCTGTTTGCACTTGTGGTGTGGCATGTTTTATTCATTGCTGTGCACGTTGGGTTTTTTATTTATTACATTTGTGAGATTATTTGACTCACAAATAATCTCAAAGGGACTCACAAATAATCTCAAAGGGCTTCACCAGTATTTTTTAAAAAATATAATAATGCATTTTAGATTCCATGTATGCAAGTGGATGTTTGTTACAAGGTATATTGTATGGTGGTGGGGATTGCACTTCTGGTGACCCATTTCCCAGATAGTGAATATTATACCCAGTAGGTAATTTCTGAATCCCAATCCCTTTTCTCCCCCACCCCACCTTTGTGTTCACCACTATTTTTTGGTCATATTGCCTTCTGTTGTGTGAATGTGCTGTCAATTGTCTATCAAGTCCCCTCCTAGTGAGCATTTTGTTTCTGATCACTTGCTAATACAAATAATGCTGCTACAATTTACACATACTTCATTCATCTTATGCTTGAATGCTTACTTGAGATGTGTACTGGGTTGGATTCATAATTATATGTTGATAGATATGGGAGTATTTCAAAATGCAAAGGGGGGATCCAAAAAACAAGATTATCTTTTGGAGGGTGTGACCTTTGTAGTACAGGCTTCCCCCACTAAGTAAGTGTTCTAGCAACCCAATAGCATCAGTGTACCCATTGGCGTTGCTGTGAGAGGCTGTGTTTGGCTTCAGGTAATTTTTTTTTTTTAGATTCTTTCAACACATTTTCCCATTTCATGATAGGTGATTTACACAAATAACCTGCCCACACTGCACTAAGTGTTCAGCAGTTTTTGACTAAAAACAGCATAACCCCTGTCACTCACCCACCTTATTCATTCTATCTCACCCCGAATGATTTTTTAAAAATTTGTTTCCCCAGATGGAAAAAAGTCCTCAGCTGGGCTTGGTGGCTAAACCTGTAATCCCACGCTTTGGGAGGCTGAGGTGAGTGGATTTCCTGAGCCTGTGGGTTCAAGACCTGCCTGGGCAACTTGGCGAGACCTCATCTCTACAATA
>NW_007057716.1:0-2782 GCF_000164805.1 Carlito syrichta | reverse complement strand
GGCTACCGTGGCCGGGAGCGGCCACTGTTCTCCAGTCTGGGCGACAGAGTGAGACTCCAACTCAAAAAAAAAGAAAGAAAGAAAGAAAGAAAGAAAAGTCCTCAAAGGGCAACATTTTGTCAATGTAAAAGAGGTGGAAAAAATGACAGAAGTTTTAAAAGGCATCAAAATTGATGAGTTCAAAAAATGTTTTGAGCTGTGGAAAAAGGGTCTCAGTTGGTGTATTGCATCAAATGGAGGGTAATTTGAAGGTGACTGAAGTTTAAACATGTAAGAATAAGTACACAATTTTTAAAAGATAAATTTCAGGGTTTGTGGGGGTTCCTTCTCATATAGCGGCTATACCTGTTAACACTTTCACCAGCATTGTATGAAAATGTGTGAGTCCTCACCCCCTCACTGTAAAGTTATTATCAAGCTTTGGAGATTTTTGCCCATCTGAGAGGTAAATGTGATATCTAGGAAATTTCTATGACTTCTTTGCATAAATTCAAGGAGTACAGGTGCAGTTTTCTTATATGGCTATATTGCTGCATAGTGGGGAAGTCTGGACTTTTTGTGTAATCATCACCCAAATAGTGAACATTGGACCTAATAGGTGATTTTTTATCCCTCACCCTTCTGAGTCTCCACGATGTGTTATTCCATACTCTATGTCCATAGTTTAGCTTCTATTTATAAGTAAGAACGTGCAATATTTGCCTTTCTGTTCTTGAGTTGTTTAACTTAAGATAATGGCCTCTAGTTTTATCCATGTTGCTGCAAAAGACATTATTTCATTCTTTCTTATGGTTAAATAGTATTCCACTGTGTGTGTGTGCAGGTCACATTTTCTTTATCCATTCTTCCATTTATGAGTGAAATGAACGTCTTTATCTAAGAGCCATTTCTATTTTCATCTCAGAAATCAATTTGTTAACATCCTTGGTCTATTTTTCTATTGGTTCATGGATATAGTTATGTTTTTGTGGGAGTTGAGTAGGGGAAGAGATTTTTTTTTGTTATTACCTAAGACTCTCAAAATTTAGTATGCATCAAAATCACCTGGAGGGCTTGTTATTTATTTGTAAACATTGTATTAGGGAACATCTCAAACTTACATATACACTGAAAAGTTAAAATAGTATAAATAATGATCAATTACTTTTTATCTAGATACATCTTTGAAAATTCTAGCCAAGATTCCTAAGAGATCTAACAATCAACCTTCCATATGACCCCACAATCTCCCTACTGAAAATATACTTGTTGAAACTAAAGTCACTCTATGAAAAAGATACCTGCACATGCATGCTTATTGCAGCATTATTCACAATAGCAAAAACATGAAACCAATCGTGCTGCCCATTGAAAGAGAACAGGATTAAAAAATGTGGTACATATACAAGATGCAATATTATGCAGCCATAAAGAAGGAAAAAATTATGAACTTCACAGCAACTTGGATGAACTTAGGGCCTATAATATTGAGTTATCTATCACACAAAGAATTGAGTATCACATGTTCTCACTCATAAGTGGACCTTTACCAATTATCATAATACTATAAGAAAAGGATTGGCAATAGTGGGAAACTGTTGGGTGGGGTGGGGAGACAGGATTGGCATTAGTGGGAATCCACTGGGGGAAGGAGGGCACATCTCATCAACAAGGGTACCTGCACAATGAACATCTGTATGCCTAACCCTGAATTGTACCCCACATCTTTAAAATAAATCATTTTTTTAAAAAAAGAAAGGAAAATTTTAGCCTAGTGCAGTGGTTTGCTGCCTGTAGTCCCAGCTACCTGGGTGACTGAGGTGGGAGGCTTTCTTGAGGCAAGGAGTTTGAGACCAGCCTAGGCAACATAGTGATACCCTGTCAGAAAGAAAAAGGAAGAAAGAAAAGAGGGAGGGGAGGGAGGGATTGGAAAAGAAAAGAAGGAGGGAGGAGGAGGGAGGGATGGGGAGGGAGGAGAAAGGGAGGATGGGGAGAGAGGGAGGAGAGAGTAAGAAGGAACTTAGCTCTATTTTCCATTTTTTAAATTACTTGCACATTATCACCCTCCCTACTCCCTCCTCCATCTCTTCCCCCTCTTCTCATTTGCTTCTCCCTCCTCCCATCTCTCTCCTTTCTTTCCTAGTTACACTGAAGTGGAATTGGTAGTATATATATTTTTTCCCTTTCCCTCATAGCTTTAAGATGATTTGCGGAAAGAGGCAGAGAAATGTGAATCTTAAGCTACCACCATCATCAAATAAAATTTCTTTCTTTAATCCAGGATCTGATTCTATACTTATAAAGATTAATGTTCAATGGGGTGCTGAATTGAAGCGAGCAGTGCCTGGGATAGGAAGTTGATAACTGGACATTGAGATACAAATTCTGTCACATGGCATCATGTAATGGGGACAGAAGATGGTGTTCAGTGTGGAGCTTTGCACCTACCCAAGCCTCACACATCAACCTATAAGCTTAGTTAGGCATGAATGTCAAGAGAAAAACAAACCCTTGAGGGGCCCATGACTTGGTGTTGAGTAAGGACTGTTCTTTATCCATCAGTCCTCCCAGTGGCTGAATTCATCAGATCAGAATCTCATCATATTCCAAAAGTTTGAACTTAAGAATATCTTACCCACCAACTTCTCAAATTTACCTGGCTCCTTCATTCTTGAATTTGCCAAACCAAAAATAAAAATGGTGAGGTCATTACCCTGTGTTGGGAGCCAACATCTATAGCTACATGACTGAGGCCTGTAAAGGCCCATCTGGAAGATCACCTCTGACATAGGATATCAGTTAT
>NW_007057715.1:0-854 GCF_000164805.1 Carlito syrichta | reverse complement strand
GGAAGACTGACGCGGAAGGATTGCCGGATCCCCGCAGGCGAGGCTGCGGTGGCCAGGAGCGGCCACTGCACTCCAGTCTGGGTGACCGAGTGAGACTCCAACTCAAAAAAAAAAAAAGGAAAGAAAGAAATATGAAAATCATCAAAACAAAAATGGTTACTAACCATAACTCTCTGCTCCTACTGCTACTTAGGCACATTCTGTGGGATGAAATCTCAATAAACCCCTTAGAGTAGAGAAATGTGGCAACACTCAAGGACACCTATTTCTGCTATAACTGTGAACAGGAAGAATAGCTGAGATTCTTGTCTGGATCTCGTAGGTGCTAAGTCATGTTTCAGACAAATGGTAATCAACAACCAGTAAGTGGTAGTTGTTTATTACTAAACTAAATGGTAACAACAATGTTCTGTGTTCTGTGGACAGTTCAGTGTTCTGTGGACAGTACTTGACTTAAAAAATAAAAATCTTGTCTATCAGTCTTGGAAAGGTTACCTCAAAAATCTAATCTAAGTAGCTTAAAATCAGAGCTTCAACAGAAGGTAACCTTAAACACAACACCAGGGTCTGCTCAGAGGCATTTTTGTTTTGATGATCTTTCCTGCTTTTTCAAAGCCTATGAGAATTTTGCAAACCACACTTTATTCAGTATTTCTCTATGATTTCCTGTAAATTAGGAAAATGATAAATTTAGTGATAGCAACGGCTCGTATTTGGGGTGGTTGGAAAAGGATCTAGGTTGTAAAAAAATAGCAGTAAGTTCTTTCACATAGGAGTATTTCTCACTGACTACCAGGTTACAAGCACCACTGATTTTCACATTTTACATAGCACAATATCTGATTTTCATATTT
>NW_007057714.1:0-1004 GCF_000164805.1 Carlito syrichta | reverse complement strand
CTACCTAGTCAACTAACTAATCAGCTAGATAGTTAAGTCAACAAGCCAGCTCTCTAGCCAGTTAGCTAGCAAGTTAAGTCAGCTAGATAGTTTGTTTGCTTGCTAGTTATGTCAGCCACATAGCCAGCTAGCTAGTCAGGTATCTAGTTAAGTCAGTTAGCAAATCAGCTAGTTACTTAGCTAGCTAGTGGGCTAGCAACTCAGCAAGCCAGTCAGATAACTAGTTGCCTCACTCACTTTCCATCAGCTCAGCTAACCAGTCTGCCCGCTCACCTGCCAGTCGGTCAGCAAACTACTCGGCTCACTCACCAGCAAAATGTTCAAGTAACTCATCGGCTTGCTCACAAGCCAACAGGACAACTAACTAGTTGGCTTCCTCGCCATTTGACTACTTAAGTCAGCTTACCAATGGCTCTCATGCTGACTGACTAGTTAAGGCATCTCACCCATCGGCTCACTTGATGGTCAACTAGTTAATTCGGCTCACCAGTCTGCTCACTCACAGGCCGATTAGTTAAGTTTTCTAACCAGTCAACTCACTCACCAGCCGACTAAAGTCAACTGACCAGTCAGCTCACACACCGTCAGGTTAGTTTTCAGCTGACCAGTTTACTCTCTTACTGGCTAACTACTTAAGTCAGCTTACCAGTTGGTTCACTTGCTTCCCGACTTGTTAATTCACCTGACTAGTCGGCTCTCTAACCACCGATTAGTTAAGTTAGGTCACATGGTGCCTCATGCACTGACCGACTAGTTAAGTCAGGTAACTGATCCACCGACTAGTCATCCAAGTAGTAAAGTAAACTAAACTGTCATCTGACTAGTAGACCAAGTTGTCAGTCAACAAGTTAACAAAGCTAACTTGTTGACTGACTAGGTAGGTCAGATAACATGGCCAAATAGTCAGCCGAATAGTTAGGTCAGCAAACGAGCAAGCAGCTAGTTAACATTGCTAACTAGTGGGCCAGCTCATCAGTCATCTTGTTAACACAGCTAACTAGGCG
>NW_007057713.1:0-797 GCF_000164805.1 Carlito syrichta | reverse complement strand
GTTTCTCAAGTGTTACTTTCCAGTAATATAACAATAATTTCTGTTCGGCTTGGTAAGCAACTACTAGAAAAGTAGAAATGAATGAGACATGAATCCCTGACATGGATGTCATTTACTCCACAGGTCAAAAGATATATGCATTTCAGACAAATGGGGACTTGTGTTAGTTTTCTGAGGTTGTGGTAACAAGTTACTATAGATTTCATGACTTGAAACAACAAAAATTATTTCACGGCTTTAACAACAGAAATTTTCTCATAGTTCAGAAGGTCAGGGGTCTGAAATTGGTATCACCAGTTCAAAATCAAAAAGTTTCACAAGACCACGATCCTTTCTGAGGTGCTAAGGGAAAATCTGTTCCTTGCATCTCCCAGATTCTGGGGCTGCTGGTATTACTTAATCTGTGGCTCCATCTCTTTAATCTCTTGATTCCATACATTCTCTTATAAATGTATGTGGGTGTCAAATCACCCTATGCCTCTCTTTTGCAAGGATACTTGTGATTGTATTTCAACACACTTGGATAATCCAGAATAGTCTTTCTGTGTCCGAATTATTATTTTAATCATAACACAAAGTCCCTTTTTCCTTACAAAGTAGCATTCACAGGTTTCTGGTATTAGAACCTGTTATTTTTGAGTGGCTATTATTTATACTATTATAACACCCAAGTTCACTTAAATGATATAATTTTTATTTGTCTGATTTAATATACCAATTTTAGTATTTAATATACCAACTTTTAAAGAAATTCACCTTAAAGGATAAAGGTTTGGAATTCCTCATTATCATTTCTG
>NW_007057712.1:0-1156 GCF_000164805.1 Carlito syrichta | reverse complement strand
CTTCCACGTTATTTTCATCTATGACTTCAACAGCTTATTAACATATTAATGTGTTACTTCTTATTAATAGATTATTTTAATGTGTTACTTCCACGTTATTTTAATATATGACTTCAACAGCTTATTAACATATTAATCTGTTACTTCCACGTTATTTTAATATATGGCTTCAACAACTTATTAATAGATTATTTTAATGTTACCTCCACATTATTTTAATATATGACTTCAACAACTTATTAACATATTAATGTGTTACTTCCACGTTGTTTTAATATATGACTTCAACAGCTTATTAACATATTAATGTGTTACAACTTATCAATAGATGATTTTAATAGATTATTTCAACGTGTCACTTTGACATACTGTCTTCTCACTTTCAGGTCATTTACACGTTTCATTTTTTAAGATATAAACACACAGTTTCCACATATAATTTTCTCATTTATTCATGGGCCATTGAAACATATTTCAACCTCATTGTTTTCGCCTGTCCCGTGAACGTATGCTGTCATGTTCACACGTCATTTCAACATGTGATTTTAATGTGTTATGTCAACATAATTTTAATGGCACTTCAACACATGGTTTTAAGGTGTGACTGTCACATCTTGTTTTCATCTTATTTTCACATTATTTTAACGTGTTCTTGGGACACGTCATTTTAATATATTGTTTTGGTGTCACCGTAATATGATTTTAACATGTCATTTGCATGTCGTCTATTAACAGATCAACATCATTTCAACATGTCATTTTAGCATGTTATTTACATGTGTCATTTCAGCATAATTATGATATTTTATTTCAACATATTATGTCGATGTGTGGCTTAAACACACGGTTTTAATAGATTCTTTTAACGTGTCACTTTCACATGTGGTTCGCACAGGATTTTAACCTGTCATTTACATATTATATTAACATATCAACATTTTAACATATTATTGTAATGTGCTATTTCCACAAAATTTTAATGTCATTTCAATATGTTGTTTTAAATTGGGAGTTTAACATCTTGTTTTAACATTTTAACATGTTATTTTTAACGTGTTCTTTTAACACGTCATTTTACTATACTATTTTGGTGTCACCGTAGCATGATTTTAACATGTCATTTCCATATCATATATTAACATATCAACATATCATT
>NW_007057711.1:0-837 GCF_000164805.1 Carlito syrichta | reverse complement strand
CAACACCCAACTTTTTCATTCTGTGAAGTGCTACTTTAAGACAAATCTCCTTGCACATTTTTATTAAGTTCTAGGCTCTACTTGGTGTATATCTTGAAATTGCGAACTCTTCTGTTGTTTGTACTAAGAATTCTTCATTGAAACTATATTTGTAATGAATTACTTTCCTCTGACATACAAAATTATTCAAGTATTTCCATTTGGCCATAGTAAGAACATACAACTTTTTGAAAAAAATTCACTATGTATATGTATATCAAAATACTGTGCTGTATACCTTAAAGATATAAAATTTAAATTTTATAAAAGAAATAAATACTTATTCTGTGGGTAGCTTTTCAGGTTCAAAGTTCCAGAAGTGAAATATGGGATATTTTAAGCTATAAATTTTACACAATTATGTCATAAATTAAAAACATGGCATTTAAATTTCAGTACCTGAAAGTTTAGTTATTTCATCCAGAATTGATATGTTGAGATCCTGATTCTTAATATCCTAACAAATTATGTACTTATTTTAATTTGCTATAGCAATGAAGTTATCAAATATTTCACTTAAACTGTACAAGAGCAAGAACATCTAATTCACATTTGTTTGCTTACCGGGAATGATGTTATAAAATAGGTAGAATGTTTTGGAAACATTCACTGAATGAATGAATGGTAAAGAGTCTATTTCCTTGTAATACTTGATTTATTTGAGACACATTATATTAGGAAATAAAACTAATAGAAGATTAGATAGATGATAGATAGATAGATAGATAGATAGATAGATAGATAGATAGATAGATAGACAGACAGACAGACAGAACTGGCTCATACAGGTATGAAGGC
>NW_007057710.1:0-820 GCF_000164805.1 Carlito syrichta | reverse complement strand
TTGTTTGTTTGTTTGAGTTGAAGTCTCACTCTGTAGCCCAGGCTGGGGTGCAGTGGCACTCACGGCTACCCCAGCGTCCATCTGCTGGGTTCCAGTGATCCTTCTGTCTCAGCCTTCCAGCTGGAACTACAGGTGTGCACCACCATGCCCAGCTAATTTTTTGATTTATGTAGAGACAAGGTCTCTCCATGTTTCCCAGGCTCATCTTAGGTGAAATCTTTTTCTTTTCTTTCTTTCCAATCTCTCAAGTTTGAGATTACTTCTACCCGGCCTCCCAGAGTCCCCAACTTCTATAATAGTGACTCACAACTACCCCTCTCGCACCATACCCTGTGTGGTATTACAAATATTGATGATCTGTCACTGTATAGGACTTGTCTAAGTTTTTGATTATAAGCTTGTGTGGTTTCTTTCTCTCCTGGGTACAAAACTTCATAGAAGTAATACCCACAAGAAGCTTTCCAGGCTCCTTTCTTTTTTCTTTTCTTTTTTTTTTGAGTCAGTCTTATCTGTCACCGAGGCTGGAGTGCAGGGGCATAGTCACAGCCACCGCAGCCTAGATCTGCTGAGTTCAGGCGACCCTTTTACCTCAGTCTTCCAAATAGTTGGAACCACAGGCACGTGCTACCATGCCCGGCTAATTTTTTAATTTATTGTAGAGATGAGATCTCACCAAATTGCCTAAGTTGGTTTTGAACCCCCGGGCTCAGGCAGTCCTCTCGTCTCTACTTCCCAAAGTGCTGGGATTACAGCCAGACTCCTTTCTTTTTTTTTAGTTGGAGTCTCACTCTGTCACCCAGACTGGAGTGCAGTGGCCGCT
>NW_007057709.1:0-824 GCF_000164805.1 Carlito syrichta | reverse complement strand
GTGTGTGTGTGTGTGTGTGTGTGTGTGTGTGTGTGTGTGTGTGTGTGTGTCAGACTTGTGAGTAGTTTCAAACATGGTTGAAGAATCTGGTAGGTGTTCTGGAACAGATCTGCACCAAGTGCTGTGTGGGCACATAGGAGGGAAGGAGCAAAGGAAACTTTCAGAAGATGTGGCATCTGCTCCAGCTCTTGGCAACAGGGAAGGGGTCATTGTGCAAAGCTGTCAAGTTTCAGTGGACCTTGGTTTGCTCAAGGAGCATGTTGAGAGGTAGTGTAGGCTGGAGTGTGAAGTGTGGAAGCAGTGGCAGGACAGGGGTCTTCTCACCCTGAGGTCCCCCAGACATGCTGCCATGGCTGGTCCTACCCTTTACCCTTCCAGCCATATCACGTGGGCAGCAACTCTTTGTCTAAACGTCCACGTCTTCCTAACTGTGTGTCTGTCCCAAGGACCTTGGAAGGGACAGCACATGGGTGAAGGAAGCAAGGAAGGGATCCAGAAGCCAGGTAGGGATTTGAGGGACGGAGTGAAGACAACACTCTTTGAGATTCCAGACCTGTGAGGGCCTAACAGTCTACACCACTAGCCCTGCCAGGGTGACTTCCATCCGCTGGCAACGTCTCCTTGGCAAGGGGCCACAGAGATTGAGAGTGAAGGGAGTTCTTGGCGAGGAATGCCGTGGTCTGGTACATCTCATAACTGTCCTCAGAGGCCTCCCTGGAGGGGCTGTTTGTCATAGACAGAGATGTCCATGGGGCCTCCATCAGCATGGCAGGCCTCTGACTTGTTTTCCCAAAAGTGCGGCTGGATTTGCTCAGTGCCATCTG
>NW_007057708.1:0-1072 GCF_000164805.1 Carlito syrichta | reverse complement strand
TTTCTCCCCATGTCTCTCTCTACCTCTATCTCTCTGTCTCTGTATCTCTCTCTGTCTCTATCTCTCTCCTTCTGTCTCTCCATCTCTCTCTATCTCTGTCTCTCTGTCTCTCTCCATTTTTCCCTGTGTCTCTGTCTGTCTCTCTCTACCTCTATCTCTCTCTGTGTCTATCTCCCTGTCTCTACCTCTCTGTCTCTGTGTATCTCTGTCTCTTTCTACCTCTGCGTCTCTGTCTCTCCCTGTCTTGGTCTCTCTGTCTCTGTCTTCCTATGTCTCTCCCTCTCTCTGTCTCCATCGCTCCCCTTGTGTCTCTCTGTCTCTCTGTCTCTGTGTATCTCTGTCTCTCCAGCTCTATCTCCCTGTCTGTCTCTCTCCATCTGTGTGTCTCCGTCTCTGTCTCTGTGTCTCTCCGTCTCTGACCCGGCCTCCCACCCGGCCCCTCCTGGCGGCCGGGGGCGTCTCTCGCCACAGAAGCCACTTCTGCTTTCGCGGGGGAGGCGGGAGGGCGGCCCTGGCCTGTCGGGCGTCTCTGGGTCTCTGTCTCTCCGCGTCTCTCCTCTGTCTCTGTCTCTTTGTCTCTGTGTCTCTCTGTCTCTCTCTCTCTGTCTCTCTGTCTCTGTCTCTCTCTCTCTTCTGTGTCTCTCTGTCTCTCTCTGTGTGTGTCTCTGTCTCTGTCTCTCTCTCTCTTCTGTGTCTCCTTTGTCTCTCACTGTCTCTGTGTGTCTCTGTTCCCCCTCTGTCTCTCTGATTCTCTCTCTGTGTCTCTCGTTGTCTCTCTTTCTCTCTGTGTCTCTCTCTCTGTTTGTCTCTCTCTCTCCTTCTCTGTCTCTTCTGTCTCTGTGTGTCTCTCTGTCTCTTTCTCTCTGTCTCTCACTGTCTGTGTCTCTCCAACGGTGTCTCTCCTGTGTGTCTCTCCGTCTCTGGGTCTCTTCCTCTCTGTCTCTCTCTGCCCTCTGTCTCTCCGGATGTCCTCTGTCCCTTTCCCCGTCTCGGTCTCTCCCTGTGTCTCTCCGTCTCTGTGTGTCTCTCTCTCCTCTGTCTCTCCGGATGTCTCTGGGTCTCTCCGTCTCTC
>NW_007057707.1:0-848 GCF_000164805.1 Carlito syrichta | reverse complement strand
TGCCTGGGTGGGGGGGGCTGCACACTCCCTACTGGACCCTGTCGCTGGCAACTGCGCATGGTTCCACACAATCATTGCCCACACATGTCATCAACCTGCACTCCCAAGGATGGGCGGGACTCCTGCAGGGGCCAGACTCCACGTGTCCCCACCAGTTTCTGGCCTGCTAATCCTTCCTTGCTCTGGGTCTCGTCTTCACATGACCTCTGCAGTGGTGTAATGGGGTCTCTGGTGGGCCCACCAAGCAACCAACAGCTGGAACCACCAGCAGCTTCCAAAGTCCTTTGTCTCCGTGTCCCCCAGGTGATGACACCTATGGCCCAGGATGGACTTTAAACTCCATGGCAGTAGTTGGCCCTACTCACGGGAGGCACTGGGTTAAACGTGGTGCAATCCCCAGGCCCTGGGAACAGCGAGGGCAAGCCCCCAGAGCACAAGCCCAGCAAGATGGTGCCCCCCATTTGGGAAAGAAGGGCTCTCACTTTCCTCTTCTTTAAAAAAATTGTAAGAGTCAGGGTCTTGCTCTGTAATCCAGGCTGCAGTGCAGCTCAACTCAACCTTCTGCCTCCTTTCTCCCTCTCCCTTACTTCTCTCTCTTTCCTTCTTTCTTTCTCTCTTTCTCTCCCTCCCTCCCTTCCTCTCTTTCGTTCTCACTTTCTCACCCTCTCTCCTTCTCCTTTTCTCACTCTCTCCCTTTCTCTCTCCCTTTCTCTCCATCCCTCCCTCTCTCTCTTCCTTCCTTCCTCTCTTTCTCTCCCTCCCTCTCTCCTTTCTCTCTTTCTTTCCTTTCTTTCCTTCCTTCCTTCCTTCCTTCCTTCCTTCCTTCCTTCCTTCCTTCCTTCCTTCCA
>NW_007057706.1:0-839 GCF_000164805.1 Carlito syrichta | reverse complement strand
TTTTTTTTTTTTTTTTGGTAAAAATTGCCTGGAGAAGCATTGATTCATTTCTGAAAGTCGTGCCTATTGGAGTCTCTGGTCTCCATCTTCCTCTAAACTCAGGTCTTCCCAGTACCAGGTCCTTCCTCAAGAGCTTTCCTGACCCCTGTGAGTGCCGTGCAATGTGAATCCTGCAGAAACACCCTCGGTGTCCTGCTGTTTTTGGCCCTCTTGACCTGAACACCTTGGAGTTGGACTCTTGGGCCTCTTCCTGCTCATGACTGTGATCTTGAGCCACTTGCTTGACATCGCTGAGTGTCCAGTCCTCGTCTGCAGGGGGGGGTTGCTGTGTCACTGGTTGACTCCACAGGACATGGCAGGTGAAGTCTTGGCAGAGCGCTGGGTACATTGCAAGGACCCACCCCACAGGTCTTCATCTGGTTTGAAAATGGTCACGAGGGAGACCCAGAGAGGCCCTGCTCATGGCTCCAGGGGAGGATGAATGCTCAGAGTGAGAGTCCAGGGTCCCAGCTCTGCCTCAACTTCCCTGGAAGTCTTGGCAACTTTTGTCACCCACAGCCCTGTTCCTTCACCTGGAGAATGCAGGTTGTGAGGTCTGTGTGAGGTGACATCAGTGAGAACTGGCTTTTCTGGGCTTGGTGTCTGGGGGATGCCTACTGGGGAGAACTAGGATAGCTGTGGGATACCCTCATCCTTGTCCCCACCCCACGTGCCCTCCAGGGAGACCAAGGGCAGCTGTGGGACACCCTCATCCTTGTCTCTACCCCACGTGTCCTCCGAGGATACCAAGGGCCACTGTGGGACGCCTTTGTTCTTGTCCCCGTGTGGTCATCACCCCC
>NW_007057705.1:0-844 GCF_000164805.1 Carlito syrichta | reverse complement strand
TTGCATATAATTTGCAGTAAAACTGATCTATCAGCTTTATTAACAATCTATAAATATTACCGTATAATTAAAAACCATATTGATAATTTAAATACTTCATGTACCTTGTGTATGATATTTTAATCTATTCTCTGAACAGTTTATTTTTACTTCAGAACTGTACTGCTTATAATATATTTTTATGTTTAGAAGTACATGCTTTTCACCATATATTTCCCAAAATCTTGTTGACTAGTTCCAAATATATATTTTGCAATGTATGTTAAAGTATCTTTTTATTAACAAATGATGAAAGAATCAGCAAGATATTTAAACTAGTTTTAAGTGCATTTTAAAGGATGAGTATTTATAAAATATTCAATAAAATGTTTTTAAAATGTTAGGTTAGATGCAAAATTGTTTAAATAAAAACAGCAATAAACGATGACCTTTGGGATAATCTTTCCTTCTGGACAGAAATTAACTACATGTAAAACAGACCAAGATCTATCTATTAACTTTTGCTTCTACATAGTAGTAAGGTAGTTTACCCCCCAAAAAAATCAATTGACGGAGCAGTAAATCATTGGAGGGAAAAACAGCGATCTGTTTAGCCTACTTCCAGGTCCTGATAGCTGTCCTTACAATCCAAACATGTATGATTGTAAATAATTTCCAGCCGGGCTCGGTGGCTCAGCCTGTAATCCCGTGTCTTGGGAGGCTGAGTTGAGTGGATTGCCTGAGTTGAGTGGATTGCCTGAGTTGAGTGGATTGCCTGAGCCCGCGGGTTTGAGACCCATCTGGGCAACTTGGCAAGATCTCATCTCTACAATAAAAATAAATAAATAAATAAAATTAGCAGGGC
>NW_007057704.1:0-950 GCF_000164805.1 Carlito syrichta | reverse complement strand
TGTATACCTAACCCTGAATTGTACCCCACATCTTTAAAATAAAAATATTAAAAGTTAAAATAAAAAATAAATTTCAAAAATAAAATTATCTATTCCTGTCCTTTGCCCATTTTTTAATAGGGTTTTTTGTTTTTTCCTTTCAGTTTGAGTTTCTTGTAGATCCTGATGTTAGGCCTTTGTCAGATACATAACTAGCAAATACCTTTTTCCCATTCTGTGGACTGTCTCCTCACTCTCTTGATGTTTTCTTTTGCTGTTCAAAAGCTTTTCAGTTTGATGAGATCCCACGTCTATCTTGTCTTTTATGGCATTCGCTTTTGGGGATTTGATCAAGAATTGGTTGCCTCCTCCAATATGCTTGAGTGTTTCCTACATTTTCTTCTAGGATTATTATACTTTGAGATTTTACATTTAGGTCTTTGACCCATTTATCGTTGATTTTTGTATATGGCAATAGGTAGGTAGAAAATTTATCTCTTTTATTCACTTGAAATCTACTTTTATGCATAATGTGATATAGGCATCTGTCTTCTCTCAATGTGACTTCTCTATTACCTCTAAATCGTATATGATCTTAACGTATACCATATATCTATATGTTACATGAGTTTGTCTTTTTAATTTGTCTCATTGGTTGCTTCGCCGTTGATATTCTTAGTATTGTAGTTTTGTTGTATGATTCTGTTACCGGACCAACAGGTTTGCATGCCTGTTGCACAGTAACAGACCACTACACTGAGACAGCAGGGTTTGCAACTGAGAAAGCATTTAATGGTCACAGAGCACCAAATCCATCTCTCTGAAGAATTCTGGTCTGGGGGTACTAAGAGGATCATGAAAGACGAAGGGTTGGAAAATTGGGGTGTTGACTGGTTGAGGTCAGGGGAATAAAATCATCAGGATAAGGAAACTGCATTGTTTGGTGAGTCAGCTTGACAAGGGGTCCTTCA
>NW_007057703.1:21970-23824 GCF_000164805.1 Carlito syrichta | reverse complement strand
TTTTTTTTTTTTTTTTTGAGTTGGAGTCTCACTCTGTGGCCCAGGCTGGAGTGCAGCGGTACGCTCACAGCCACTGCAACCTCGACCTGCGGGACTCCGGTGATCCTTCCGCCTCAGTCTTCCGAATAGCTGGAACTACAGGCATGTGCCACCATGGCCAGCTAATAGAGTTGATCTTTTCTAATACTCTTTGATCCTGCCTACTCCCAACACAAAGATACCCTTGTGTAAATTCTGATAAAGCAGTAATGTTTCACTGGGAGCGGTGCCTGTAATCCCAGCACTTTGGGAGGCTGAGGTGGGAGGATCACTTGAGGCAAGAAGCTGGAGACCAGCCTAGGCAACATAGAGTGAGACCTCATCTTTACAAAAAATAAAAAATAAATTAGGCCAGGTGCAGTGGCTCTCAACTGTAATCTCAGCACTTTGGGAGGCTGAGGTGAGAGGAATGCCCAAGCCCAGGGGTTTGAGACCAGCCTGGGCAACTTGGTAAGACCTTGTCTCTACAATAAATCAAAAGAAAAATTAGCCGGGCATGGTGGCATGTGCCTGTAGTTCCGGCTACTTAGAAGGCTGAGGCGGAAGGATCACCTGAGCCCAGCAGATTGAGGCTGCGGTGGCCATAAGCGTGCCACTGCACTCCAGTCTGGGCCACAGAGTGAGACTCTGATTCAAAAAGTAAAATAAAATTAAATAAATAAACAAATAAATAATTAGCTGGGAGTGATGGCACATGCCTGTAGTCCTGGCTACTTGGGAAGCTGAGGAGAGGATCACTTAAGCCATTTAAGTTGGAGGCTGCAGTGAACCTTGATGGTGCCACTGCACTCCAGCCTGGGCCACAGAGTGAGACCTCCACACACACACACGCAAATTCTGACAAGAGAGCAACATTTCACTGAAGTGAATTCACTGAATTCTGTAGCCAACGCGCTCGTCACCCATCTTCCAGCCACACTGTGACCACATGTTTCTGGGCCTGGGACCCCGGAGGACCCCCTGTTTTCTAAAATGCCTGACTCATCCTACCCAGGCTTTCTTGAAGAAAGTGAAATTAAACCCTCCCACGCGCCTTTAAAAATGTATACTCTGAATTCCAGTTGTCGTAGTAACATCTTCATGCTGCCTTGGTGCCGTTTATATAATTTGGTGCTGATGGACCATCAGTTACCATGAGAACAGAAGCATATTTAAACAAAGAGAATTTTGTGGTGCTTATCTTGATTTCTTGTGGGAAACAAAACCCACACCCACAGGAACAGCCTCAGAAGAGTTTGGGCATTTTAACAACAGAATGGTGAAAAGTCCTGGGTCAGTGAGACCTGGAAAGCACTGGAGTTTCATTTCATCTGTTCTTTACATTTTTCTTTAAGGAAAAGGTGATTTTTGGTTTGTTTGTTGTTCTTTAAAGATTCTGTCGCTCTATTTTTATTTTTACTTTCTTTTTGATTGGAGTCTCACTCCGTCGCCCAGGCTGGAGTGCAGTGGCACACTCCCAGCCACCGCAGCCTCAAACTGGTGGGCTCAAGTGATCCTTCCACCTCAGCCTTCTAAGTAGCTGGAACTATAGGCACATGCTACCATGCCCTGGCTAATTTTTTTATATACTGGCAGGGCTCAGTGGCTCAGCCTGTAATCCCAGCTCTTTGGGAGGCTGAGGCGAGTGGATTTCCTGATTCCACAGGTTTGAGACCAGCCCCAGGCAACTTGATGAGACCTCGTCTCTACAATAAATAAATAAAAAAATTTTTTTTTAAGTTAGCCAGCTGGGCTCGGCGGCTCAGCCTGTAATCCCAGCGCTTTGGGAGGCTGAGGTAAGTGGATTGCCTGAGCCTGTGGGTTCGAGACCCGCCT
>NW_007057703.1:20564-21343 GCF_000164805.1 Carlito syrichta | reverse complement strand
CCCAGGCAGGTCTCGAACCCGCGGGCTCAGGCAATCTGCTCACCTCAACCTCCCAAAGGCGCGGGATTACAGGCTGAGCCACCGAGCCCGGCTGAGTAGATTATTTTTAAATGCATTTGTTTTTCTTTTTTGAGTCAAAGTCTCATTCTGTTGCCCAGGCTGGAGTGCAGTGGCTTGATCATGGCCATTGCAGCCTTGACCTGCTGGGCTCAGGTGATCCTTCTGCTTCACCCTCCCAATTTGCTGGAACTATAGGTGCGTGCCACCATGTCCGGGTAAATTTTTAATTTATTGTAGAGATGAGGTCTCACCAAGTTGCCCAAGCTGTCTCGAACCCCGGGGCTCAGGCTGTCCTCTCACCTCTGCCTCCCAAAGTGCTGGGATTACAAGCGTGAACCACCACACCTGACCTAAATGCATATTCTTACCTTCATCTTTGAGAACAAGCTTGTCACTCCTACCACAGAACTGTAATCATTTCCTGAGCTGCACTTCATAACACTACCCCACTCTGAACCCAAAGCCCACTTGTGACCCGGCAGTGCCAGCTAACCTGCTGTTCCCTGCTACTTCAGGCTCAAGGCCTGTACATCCATTCTTTCTTTCAAAGCTAAATGTTCAAAAAATGTAAACTCTTTGGGTTCAAGGACATCACACACCCTTCTCCAGAACTCCCTGCACAGTCCTATTTGTTAGTTGGTTTGATTTTAAATCTCCCCTTCTAGCTGGGCTCAGTGGCTCAGCCTGTAATCCCACGCCTTTGGGAGGCTGAGGTGAGT
>NW_007057703.1:18370-20087 GCF_000164805.1 Carlito syrichta | reverse complement strand
GCAGGCTCAGGCAATCCACTCACCTCAGCCTCCCAAAGCGCGGGATTACAGGCTGAGCCACCGAGCCCAGCAATGACACATTCTTTAATGAGTCCTATTGATAGAGCTAACATGTATTATGCATTTACCACATGCTAGGCACTGGGCTGAACACATGGCCTGTTGTCTTAGCCTATTCTTCGTTGCTTTGACAGAACACCTTAGACTGGGTAACTTATAAAGAGAAGAAACGCATTTCTTACCATTCTGGAGGCTGGGAAGTTCAAGCACGTGGTGCCAGCATCTGGCGAGGGCCTTCCTGCTGCTTCGTAACATGGCGGGGGCATCATGTGGTGAGAGGGTAAAAAGCAGTGTGTGTGTCAGTTCAGGCCTCTCTTCCTCTTCATATTTAGCCCAGTCAGACTGGGCATGGTGGCTCATGCCTGTAATCCCAACATCTTGGGAGACGGAAGCAAGAGGATTTCCTGAGCTCAGGGATTCAAGACCAGCCTGTGCAACTCCATGAGACCTTGTCTCTACTATAAATCAAGAAAAATTAGCTGGGCGTGGTGGCGCATGCCTGTGATTCTGGCTACTTGGGAGGTTGAGGTGGAAGGATCGCCTGAGCCTAGGAGGTCGAGGCTGCGGTGGCAGTGATTGTGCCACTGCACTCCAACCTGGGTGACAGAGTGAGACTCCAACTAAAAAAAAAAAACGAAAAAAGCCACCAGTCCCATTACAGGTGCCCACCCTGATGAGCTTATCTAATTTTAATTACCTCCCAATGGCCCCACTTCCAATCAGCATGTGAATGTAAGCATCAAGTTTCCAACACAAGAAATGTAGGGGACAAATCATAGCGCATATATTATATCATTGCATCCTCAATGAATCCTCACATTACCCTAGAAAGTACATTCTGTTTTTAATCCTCCATTTTATGAACGAGGAAACAGAGACACAGATAAATTGAGCAACTTGCTGCAAGATTACACATCTGTCTACCCAGGAGAGCCCGGATTTGATCACCCCCAAGCTGAGCAAATCTACACTTTACAAGGACATCCCAAGTCCAAAACCAGTGGGGTAGGGTTGGCATATCTACACAAACACGATCAGCAGATGGCCACCCCGGGACCCCATCGTAGCTGGCCATTTTCTGAGTTCTGTCTTTCGGCATTGTTACTCTGTCACACCTGCCCAGGCAGAAGCAAACACCCAGGCTCAGTTACAGGAACGAGGATCACGCCATTGCCAGTAGTCCTGTAAATCAATTTCTGGTCCTTTGGTAAACAACAGGCCCCACAGAAAAACAAGAGGTCTCTATTCCCACTTATGGGAATTTATTCTAATAAAGTAACTCAAAAAGATGAATCTATACACAAAAGGCATTCATTCAGCATTATTTATTAATATAACAGCAAGGATTGGAAGCAATATACATGTTCTGCTATAATAAATTACACCACACAGTCATGAGCAGACAGTTATGACTGGGCGTGGTGGCTCGTGCTTATAATCCTAGCACTTTGGGAGGCTGAGGCGAGAGGATTGCCTGAGCCCAGGGGTTTGAGTCCAGCCTGGGCAACTCGATGAGACCTTGTCTCTACTATAAATCAAGAAAAATTAGCTGGGTGTGGTGGCGCATACCTGTAGTTCCAGCTATTGGAAGGCCAGGGAAGACAAGCCTTTTTTTTTTTTGAGTTGGAGTCTCACTCCGTCACCCAGACTGGAGGGC
>NW_007057703.1:15939-17141 GCF_000164805.1 Carlito syrichta | reverse complement strand
CACCCTCCTTCCTCCCCCCCACCTCCCACCCCTTGCACTGTCCCTTGAGGCCCAATTGCATCCTCCAGTCCCTGGAGGTGACTGGAAGCTTGGACGGAGCTTGCTGTGCTACAGAAGAACAGACCCCCACGGCCTGCACACACCGGCGCCAGCTGCCGAGGAGGTCACAGGTGAAGGGCACGGAGAGAGAGCAGGGCCAGGCGCGCTGAGTAGGAGTGGGCCCAGCAGGGTGAATGCTGTAGCTGTAGCCCCCTCGTGATGCCTTTGAGGCAGTACACCCGCGACCGGGGCCCCGCAGCCAGAGGCCAGGAGGCCGTAGAAGCCAGTGTGGGGGACACCGCCTGCGAGCCCCCTGCCTCCCTGGGCCTTCATGGGAGGCCCTGCCCGGAGCCCGCCCTCCCCTCTCGCCTCTCACCAGCTCTGCCTGTGCTGTTAACGAATTTTCTATCCTGCGGGGAGAGAAAACACAATGTTGAAACTGTGGGAAGGCTGTTCCCAGAGCGGCAGGCCCAGGAGAAGAGGGGGTGGAGCGCAGCCTCTGGCCGGGGTGTCAGGAGGGGGAAAGGCCAGCCAGGCCAGGCCAGGCCGGGACTGTGGCCTCAGAGGGCAGAGGCGGGTGGTTCAGGTGAGCTGCGGCCCAGGTGTGGCTCCAAGCCAGGACAGTGAGGTATGCAGGGATGTGGAGGGCCGGTGTTCTGCACCGTAGGGAGAGAGGAGAGACGTAAAGACAGCCGGGCATGGGGGCTTGCCTGTAACCCCAGCCCTCTGGGAGGCCAAACTGGGAGGATTGCTTGAGGCCAGGAGAGTGAGACCAGCCTGGACAACACAGTGAGACCCTATCTCTACCAAAAAAATTAAAGCAAAAACAAAAAAACCCCAGGATGCTTGTGGAGAGCCAGGCAAGTGAGGGGCTGGGGTGGGTGTTGTCCTGACAAAGTCCCCTTCCTTCCCATCCGCCCCCCTCATCGTTCCCCATGGAGAGGGAAAGCCCCATGGTGGGACGTCTGCCCTGTATCTGCGGTCCCTCATCACTCCATCATCGCTGGCGACCTGGAAAAGCCTTGATTTTATTTTGTATTTTTGTATTTTTTAAAATGTACATTAAAGCTTCCAGTTTAGCCGGGCTCGGTGGCTCAGCCTGTAATCCCGTGCTTTTGGGAGGCTGAGGTGAGTGGATTGCCTGAGCCCGCGGGGTTGAGACC
>NW_007057703.1:5000-15625 GCF_000164805.1 Carlito syrichta | reverse complement strand
TGGCCGAGAGTGTGCCACTGCACTCCAGTCTGGGTGACAGAGTGAGACTCCAACTAAAAAAAAAAAAAACCGAAACAACTTCCAGTTTGACCATTTAAAAAAATTAAATTAAATTTTATTTGAAAGCTGTGGGGTACAAGTCAGGATCGCTACATAAGTGGTTTAAGTACAGGTGAAGGTTTGGGCCTCCCATTGGACCTCACTTCGCCTGGAAGCTGAACCGTCTTTATCATTTGGTGGCATCGAGGGATTCCCAGTGTAGTGTAACCATCACTGCTACCTGAAGGGCCTGGGAGCCAGGCCACCCTCCATGAAGAACTGTCTCTAGTCGAACGATATAGTGGACACTGGAGACTCAAAAGGGGAGGGGAGGAAGGGTGGAGGGATGAAAAGTTGCCTATGGGTACAAGGTGCACAGGTGGGGTGGAGGGTGCACCTGACGGCCAGACTTCACCATTCTACAACGCAGCCACGTAACCAAAAACGATCTGTACCCCCTAAAACTGTTGAGGGAAAAAAACCTGTCTCCAGGGCTGTGAAAGGCCACCTTGGAGCAGAGGGGACAGCCCTTCCCGCAGCCAAGGAGACAGGGCGGGGCAGCTGGGCACAGGCTTTCTGGAGCTCACGGCAGCAGCAGTGCCCCAACCCTCGGGGCAGCGGCGGCAACTAGCAGAGAGGGTCCCTGGGCTGGGGTCAGGGCTCTGTGACTGTGGGGCCAGGGGAGATGGACACCCAGGGGAGCAACTCCTGCTTCCTGGATTTTGTTGTTACTCCATCTGGAACAAGCAGAAAGGTTGAGTGCGTGAGTCTTTTTGATGCTGGAACAATCTTCCCTTTCTTCTTGACATGTGACTCAGGAAGCACTGAGTCCCAATGCTGACAGGAGCCTATGTGCGAAACTAGAGTTGCTGGGTGATGCACTTAAGTGCTAATCGAAATGAAATATTTCAGAACAGTCATTTTAGTGGGACAGGAGCTGGAGAAACAGAAAAATGATGTGGGCTGGGCTTGGTGGCTTAGCCTATAATCCCAGCACTTTGGGAGCCCGAGGTGAGTGGTTTGCCTGAGCCCGTGGGTTTGAGACCCACCTGAGCAACTTGGCGAGACCTCATCTCTACAATAAATCAAAATTAGCCAGGCATGGTAGCGCACGCCTGTAGTTCCGGCTACTTGGAAGGCTGAGGTGGAAGGATCGCCGGAGTCCAGCAGGTTGAGGCTGCGGTGGCCGGGAGTGTGCCACTGCCCCCCAGCCTGGGCGACCACCAAATTGCCCAGGCTGATCTCAAACCCGTGGGCTCAGGCAATCCTCTCACCTCTGCTTCCTAAAGTGCTGGGATTACATGCATGAACCACCACACCTGGCTTGATAAGAATTTTGAGCCCTAATACTGGGCTTGGATCAGGCATCCCGAAGGCTATGAACAGCTCCATGCAGGGCTCAGGAAATAAAATGTAGTATCTCATCAAAACCAAGACTTTCGCTCATCTAAATGTAGTGTCTTATCAAAAATAACTTTCTCAAAAAGCAAAATATATCATAATTTTGTGCAGCTTGGGTGCGATTGTTTCTGCCATTTACGATAACGTCTCAGAACCACAGGGCTCTGATGTCACAACAGAGACAGCCTTAGCTGGTTTGCTAAGCCCCGGGGGAGCCCTGAGCACTCTGTGCCCCTCTGGTTAGATCAGTGCTCCCTCTAGCCTGGTGTGCACGATACTTTAGGCTCATTTCATTTCAGAAGAAAAAACTGGCCGGGTGCGGTGCCTTACAACATGGCGCCGGCATATAGTTATAATTCAGACAAGTTAGTAGTTTGAGAGGCAAGAGGTGGGAGGATTGTTTGAGATCAGCAGTTTGAGACTAGCCTGGGGAACATAATGAGACCCCGTCTCCAAAAAATAAAATTAGCCACGCATCTAGTGAACACTTGTTCCAGCTACTTAGGAGGTTGAGACAGGAGGATTGCTTGAGCCCAGGACTTTGAGGCTGCAATGAGTTACTGTCACACCACTACACTCCATCTTGCATGACAGAATGACTCTGTCTCAAAAAAATAAAATAGGCTGGGTGTGGTGGCTCGGACCTGTAATTCCAGCACTTTGGGAGGCGGGGGCAAGAGGATTACCTGAGCCCAGGGGCTCGGGACCAGCCTGGCCAACATGGCAAGACCTTGTTTCTACAATAAATAAAAAAAATTAGCTGGGCGTGGTGGCATGTGTCTGTAGTCCCCACTACTAGGGAGGCTGAGGCTGGAGAACGTCTGAGTCCTGGTCAAGGCTGCGGTAGCCAGGTTCATGCCACCGTACTTCAGCCTGGGTAACAGAATGAGACTCCAACTAAACACACACCCCCCCACACACACACATACACACAAAGAAAAAATAAAACAAAACAAATACAAGGAAAAAGCCCAGCCACTTCCGGATGGTCTTAGCCTGTAGATGTTTGTTGGCTGTCGGTGTGACCCACGAGATGAGGAGACTTGGCGCGCAGCCTCCCCAGCCTTCCAGAAACGTCACCCGCTGGAATCGGCATTCCTGAACCCCGGCGGGAAGGGCAGCAGCCATCCCCCAAGGCCAAGAGACACAGCAGCCGTCAGCATACAGGCATGCAGCCTTCACTGCTACGGCGGCTTGAAGTGTGCAGATGCTGAGGCCGCGTGCCCTGGGCACCCCCTGGACGCAGATCCCCAGCCCCAGCTTCCTGCCAGGGACGCCCCTCTCCAGGGGAGTGGAGAGTAGAGGCCTCCCTGCGGGCTTGCCCAAGCCAGGGGTCCCTGGGACTAGCCAGGGGCTTCCTGGAACCCACACAGATGGCACAGGCGGACAGGGTCATCCCCACAAGCTGCCATGGGTTACAAGTACCCCTTCCCTAGTACAGAGACCCAGTGATTGCCTGTTTCAGCAAGTACAACACCCCAAGTCCTGGGCCCCAGCCTCCCTCAGCAAACCCATGGACTTCTAAGACTTCATGAAGCAGCCTGTGGCGGGTTATGGTTCAGATGAGCTAGAACATTCCAGGAAAGGGGCTGCCCAGAGAGCATCCGCTGTGAGCTCAGAACTGTGGGTGGAGCCAGCAATGCAGGTGCTGAGTGCTGGGTGCTGGGTGCTGAGTGCTGAGCATAGACTGTGTATGCGGTTTTCATGGCTCACACTTGGGGGCGCCAAGCCTTTGGGGCCAGGAGAAGGAACTGCAGTTTTGCCTCGATAGTGTCCCCACAGGGCTGAGGAGGTCCTTGGAATGTCAGAGTATCAGTCGCAGGCCCCTGGCGAGGAGGCCTCGAGCCCACAACTCAGGGATGGCCGGTTCACAGAAAGTCAGTAGCCGGTGGGAAGGAACCGCGGGTGGAGGAAGGAGGGGAGAGTCAGGCAAAGCGGTTAGAAGAGGGGCCAGGGCAGCCGCTCCACCCCCGACATGTGCCACCACTCACTGCTGGACACACGTCACCAGCCTGCAGGCCCGGCCAGGTCAGAGCACTCGTGACAGTCTCAGGCCTCACTGCAGGCTGTGGGAATCCACATCAGACAGAGTCGGACTGCTGAGAAGAAAAATAGAGAAACAAAATCTTTATTATTTTCCATTAAAAAAGAAAAGGCAGCCTGGGCGTGGTGGCTCACGCCTGTCATCCCAGCACTTTGGGAGGCCAAGGCACGAGGACTGCTTGACCCCAGGAGTTCGAGACTAGCCTGGGCAACATGGCGTGACCTCATATCTACAATAAATCCAAAAAGTTCGCCAGGTGTGGTGGCGTGTGCTGGTAGTCCCACCTACCCAGGAAGCTGAGGTGGAAGGATCGCCTGAGTCCAGTCAGTGGAGGCTGTGGTGGCTGTGAGCGTGCCACGGCACTCCAGCCTGGGTGACAGAGTGAGACCCAACTCGCAGAAAGCAAAAGGCCACAGTGCCCGGGGGAGGAAGGTCCCTAAGGAATTTCTGGGCTTTTCGCTGTGTCTCCCTCTAAATAACAAACACCCTCGAGCCAAGAAAACTCCCACACGAGAAATGCCTTGGGGAGTTTAATTCAGCCCTAGAAGTAGGAGTATTTTTTAAAGTACAGTTAATTCTACCACAACATGGAGGAGTGACTCAGACTCCCGCCCTCCACTCCTGAAAGCCTGAGGGTTTCCTGAGGGCCTTGTGCCAGGAGTCGGCTGGCAGGCCCTGGCCCCCCCGTCCAGGCAGCCTCCAGAGGCCTCTGCTGCTTGCTGCAGTCATGCCATCACGATCGGGCCATCACGACCCCTCCTCCACAGGCCAGCTCTCTGTCCCAGGACCTGCGGCCCCTAAGTCTTGCCCTGCCCCTTCTTCCCCTTGGGAGCCCCGGGCCAGCGGAAGCCGCGCAGGAAAAGGCAGTCGGCGGCGTGGTGGGCGATGTAGTGGAGATTCAGCATGGCTGCGGGGCTGAGGATGTCCACTTCCGGCTTCTTTGGCTTCTTCCCATGGGACTTGTGCTGGCCTGTGCCTTTTTTCTTCTCTTTACCTGGCTTTCAAAGACAAGCACAGATATGGGAGGGGAAGTTACTTTTCATGTCTCTGACATCATCTTCAACATCCCTGTATTGAACTCAAGAACCAAAAGGGCGAGGCGCAGTGGTTCACACCTGTAATCCCAGCACTTTGAGAGGCCAAGGTTGGCGGACTGCTTGAGGCCAGGAGTTTGAGACTAGGCTGGGTAACACGGTAAGATCCCATCACCACAAAAATCCTTACAAGCTAGCCTGGTATCATGGCACGGGCCTGTAGTCCCAGCTACGAGGGAGCTGAGGCGGAAGGAGCCCTTGAGCCCAGGAGGCAGAGGCTGCAGGGAGTTACCATCACACCACTGCACCCTAGCCTGGATGACAGAGCAGGACCCTGTCTTTAAAAAGGAAAAGGAAAAATAAATAAATAAAACCCGAACAAAATAGGAGAAGTCAAGTCCCACACAATCGAATTCAATCAATACCCAATTAAACCCTCAGTTTAGAAGAGAACCAACTTAACACAACATGTGCCTCCCTGTTTCTAGTCTGACTAGGATAAGATGTCACAAGACTTTTTTTTTTTTTTCTTTTTTAAGTTGAGGTTTCACTCTGTGGCCTAGGCTGGAGTACAGTAGTATGACCATGGCTCACTGCAGCCTCAACCTCCGGGGCTCAGGCGATCCTCCCACCTCAGTCTCCCAAGTAGCTAGGACCACAGGTGCCCAACTAATTTGTTGACTTTTTGTAGAGACGAAGTCTCACTGTGTTGTCCAGGCTAGTCTTGAGCTCCTGGGCTCAAGCAATCCTCCTGCCTCCAGCTCCCCAAATACTGGGATTACAGGCATAAGCCACTGTGCCGAAAAGACATTTTTTAGGTAATCAGAGAAAACTGATGAGATCAAGGGATTATTAATTCTGTTAGGTCTGATAATGACAATGAGTCATGGAAGAAAATGTTCACACATTTCAGAGATGCACACTGAAAACTATTGGGATGAAACAAAAGGAGGTCTGAGATTTGCTTTGTAACAGTGCAGCTCTGGCTGGGTGCAATGGCTAGTGCCTGCAATTCAGCACTTTCAGAAGCCAAGGCGAGAGGACTGCTTGAGGCCAGAAGTTTGAGACCAGCCTGGGCAACATAGTGACACCTTGTCTCTACAAGAAATTAAAAAAAAGAAAAAGAAAAAGAAAAATAGGGCCAGGCATGGTGGCTCATCCCTATAATCCCAGCACTTTGGGAAGCCAAGGTCAGAGGACTGTCTGAGCCCATGGGTTCAAGACCAGCCTAGGCAACTTGATGAAACCTCATCTCTACAAAAGATAAAAAAATTAGCTGGGTGTGGTGGCACATGCCTGTAATTCCAGTCTCTTGGAAGGCCGAGGTGGAAGGACCACCTGAGCACAGCAGGTTGAGGCTATGGTACCATGAGCATGCCACTGCCCTCCAGCCTTGGCGACAAAGTGAAACTCCAACTCAAAAAAAAAAAAAAGAAAAAAAAAGAGAAGAAGAATTAGCCATGTGTGTAGTACATGTCTGTAGTCCTAGGTTTTTTGGAAGGCTGAGATGGGAGGATCCCTTGAGCCCAGGTTTTGAGATTGGAGTGAGCTATGATAGTGTCATTGCACTTCAGTCTGGCCAACAGAGCCAGACCCTGTCTCTTAAAAAAAAAAAAAAAATTATAAAGCTACAGTATTCGTCGGGCTTGGTGGTTCAGCCTGTAATCCTGAGCCTTGGGAGGCTGAGGTGATTGGATTGCCTGAGCCCGCGGGTTCGAGACCCGCCTGGGCAGCGAGACCTCATCTCTACAATAAATCAAAAAATCAGCCGGGTGTGGTAGCGCATGCCTGTAATTTCGGCTACTCGGGAAGGCTGAGCGGAAGGATCGCTGGAGCCCAGCAGCTTGAGGCTGCGGTGGCCGGGAGCGGCCACTGCACTCCAGTCTGGGCGACAGAGTGAGACTTCAACTTAAATAAATAAATAAATAAATAAATAAATAAAGCTACAGTATTAAGACGGTATGGTAGTAGTGTTAAGATAAACAAACAGATCAATGGAACACACTCCAGAAACAGATGCACACAAATATGATCGACTGATTTCCAACAAAGGTGTCAAAGCAATTCAGTGGAGTGGGTATAGTTTTCTCATGGGTGTTAGAATGAATATCCATCAGCAAAAAAGTGAGCTTCAACTGGTGGCTGCACTATGCATACAATTAACTCCAAATGGCTATAGACCTAAATACAAAACCCAAACTATAAAACTGCTAAAAGAAAACACAGAAGTACCTTGCTACCTTGGGCCGGGCAGAGATTGCTTAAATATAACTTCAAACACAATCTGTGAAAACCAAGTTGATAAACTCACTATTGAAATTTAAAACAACTTCTGCTCTTCCAAAGGATTTTTTTATTTGAGCTGGGCTGGAGTGCAGTGGCACACTCACAGCCACTGCAGCCTCGACCTGCTGGGCTCAGGTGATCCTTCTGCCTCAGCCTTCCAAGTAGCTGGAGCTACAGGTGTGTGCCACCACGCCTGGCTAATATTTTGATTTATTGTAGAGACAAGGTCTCACCATGTCTCACCATGTTGCTCAGGTTGGTCTCGAACCCTTAAGCTCAGGCAATCCTCTCGCCTTCGCCTCCCAAAGTGCTGGGATTACAGACGTGAGCCACTGCACCCAGCTTCAAAAGATATTAAGAAAATGAAAAGCCAAGCCACAGACTGGAAGAAAATATATGCAAACCACATATCTGATAAAGGCTGTATCAAGAATAAAGAGTTTTCCAAAGCCGGGCTCAGTGGCTCAGCCTGTAATCCCGCGCCTTTGGGTGGCTGAGGTGAGTGAATTGCCTGAGCCCGCGGGTTTGAGACCCGCCTGGGCAGCAAGACCTCATCTCTACAATAAATCAAAAAATCAGCTGGGCGTGGTGGCACATGCCTGTAATTCCGGCTACTCGGAAGGCTGAGGCGGAAGGATCGCCGGAGCCCAGCAGGCCGAGGCTGCGGTGGCCGGGAGCGGCCACTGCACTCCAGTCTGGGTGACAGAGTGAGACTCCAACTCAAAAAAAAAAAAAAAAGAGTTCTCCAAACACAATGGAAAGAAAAGCACCCAATAAAAAATGTTCACAGGTTAGAACAGACACTTCCTTCAAAGAAGATCTCCTGATGGCAAAGATGCCCAACACCATTAAATCGCTAGGGCAATGCAGTTAAAACCAGGGGACACTCCCACACAGCTAGCAGGATGGTCCAAGCTACAAAGAGTGACCACACCCAGTGCTGAAGATGTGGAAAAGCGGAAACCCTCACACAGCCGCCAAAGTGACAGAACCACTTTGCGAAACAGTTTGCAGTCTCTTACGAAGCCAAGCACACCTCGCAACCTGGCCATTCTGCTCCTAGGGTATTCACCCCAGAGTAATGAAAACTTATGTCTGTTCCAAGACCTGTACGTGAATGTGCAGAGCAGCCTTGTGAGAGTGAAAAACCTGAAGCAGCCCCCAAGTCCACCCGTGGACAAGTGGATAAATGGTGGTCTGACCACACAATAGAAAATGACCCAGCAATACAAAAGGGTAAGTATTGAACTTGCTACCACGTGGATGAATGTCCACGTAATTATGCACGCAGAAGTCCAACCAAAAGCAAATGCAGTGTGATTCCACAGACATAACACCCTAAAACTGCAAACGCATCGAAAGAGAAGGCCGATCACTGGTGACCTGGCTGGGGGGCAGTGCAGGGAGCAGCAAGAGAGGAAGGTTGCCGAGGAGCACAGGGCAACTTCAGGGGTGATGGACATGCGGATTTATCTTGACTGTGGAGATGGCTTACACACATATGCCAAATTTATCAAAGGGTCCATTGTTGTCATGCGTGGTGGCTCACGCCTGTAATCCCAGCATTTTGGGAGGCCAAGGCAAGAGGTTTGCCTGAGCCCAGGAGTTTGAGACCAGCCTGGGCAACAAAGACCTCGTCTCTACAAAAATAAAATGATGAAATAAAACAAAATAAAATAAAATAGGGCCAGCATGGTTGCGCATGCCTACAATCCCAGCCCTTTGGGAGGCCGAGGTGGGAGGATTGCTTGAGCCCAGGAATTCGAGACCGGCCTGGACAACTTGACAAGACCTCACCTCCACAATAAATCAAAAAATTAGCCTGTTGTGGTGATGCAGCTGTAATCCCAGCTACGTGGAAGGCTGAGGTGGAAGGATCACCTGAGCCCAGCAGGTCAAGACTGGTGGCAGTGATCGTGCCACTGCACTACAGGAAAGTGAGACTCCGACTCAAAACCTTTTCAACATGTGCAATTTACTGTGTATCCATTATTCCTCAATAAATCTGTTAAGGCATTTTTACCAGGGAATATAATAAACCTTTTCCGTTCCTGGGCCCATCCAATCCTCGGGTCAGCTCTGTACGACTCTGTGTCTCTCTTGGCTGTTACTGGTTTCAGACCACACAGCTCCCAACTTAAAACCCTTCAAACTCCTCAAGGAAAACCACTCAGCTCTGGCCAGTGCGGTGGGTATAGTTTTCTCATGGGTGCTAGAATAATGAGTATCCATCAGCAAAAAAGTGAGCCTCAACTGGTAGCTGCACCATGCATAGAATTAACTCCAAATGGCTACAGACCTAAATACAAAACCCAAACTACAAAACTGCTAAAAGAAAACATAGAAGAACTTTGTTACCTTGGGCCCTCTAGCTCCCCTGTGTGCAGGCCACGCACCTCCTGCAGACCCTGAAGGGGCATCCCTGGATTCCTCCATGCTGACCTCTGCTCAGATATCACTACTTTAGAAAAACCTTCTGACACCACGTCCACACTCTGCAACTAGGATGACCATGTAGGTTATTGCCCAAACCAAGACACTTCAACAAATAAACATAAACTGGGACGGTCCCAGGAAAGGGGGGGTTACAGAATGCCTCTTCTGTTTTTTTGAGTCAGAGTCTCACCGTCACCCAGGCTGGAGTGCAGTGGCACAATCATGGCTCACTGCAGCCTCGACCTCCTGGGCTCAGGTGATCTTTCAGCCTCAGCCTCCTGAGTAGCTGGGACTACAGGCCCACGCCACCATGCCTGGCTAATTAAAAAAATTTTTTTTGGAGAGATGAAAAAAAAAAAAAAATTTTTTTTGCTATATTGGCCAGGCTGGTCTGTACCTGTGGGTTCAAGCAATCCGCCCGCTTCGGCCTACCAAAATGTTGGGATGACAGGTGTGAGCTACTGCATGGGCAGGTTCCCCTGTCTCTAATGGTCTCCCAACAACCCCCCAAAGAGTCACTTTCCACCTCCTTCCCCTCAGCACTCCTCGCTCTTGAACAGTGACTGTTTATGTATTTAGTATTTGCTTCCCTAACTCGAGGTTTTGTCCGTGTGTTCACCACGGAATCCCCCAGTCTAGACCAGCATCTGGCACACTGCAGACAGAAACAGGAGGGAGAAAGCAGGTGTGGGCTTCCGCTTTTCTGAATTTTAGGATGTCTCTTCCATTCAACAAATATTCAACAAATGCCTACAAAGCCCCAGGCCCTGTAGTCCGCAGAGAGTGAAGCCGCTGTGGACTACTGTCCTCACAATGTCTCCAGTCCAGGGAGGGAGAAGGGCACCAGCCACCTACTCACAAACGCATTTACCCACCGACCCTGTCAGGACGGACGGGCCCAGAATGCCCATAAGACATGGCATTGTGACAGCACAGGACGGGCGGGAGCTGGCCTAGTCTGGAACACTGGAGGGGTTCCCACGGGTGGCCGGCGGGCCCAGGGCTGCGAATGCCCAGGCAGACAGCCTGTGCGAAGGCCCTGGGGCTGCGGAGAGCCTGTGAAGTCGAAGGAAGGGGCCGGGAGTCACCGGCCAGCCCCGAGGCAACCAGGGGGCCGGTGAGGGAGGCCGCAGCAAGAAAGGCAAGCAGGTGCGGCTGTGGCCTGCAGACTCTGCGGTCCCACCACGCTGGCCTTTCCTCAGGGGGCATGAACTGCACGGCAGCAGCTTCGCCAGCTCTGTGCTCCCTGCTGCTTCAGCCTCCCGGCCCTGGAAGAAAACGGCCAAGGGCCACGCGGCGAGGGCGCCCGCGAACGACTCCCCACTCCCCTCCAGAGAGCTGCCTGCATACTTTCCCACGACGGCTCGGGGGCGGGGAGGGGCTTC
>NW_007057703.1:2025-4354 GCF_000164805.1 Carlito syrichta | reverse complement strand
TTCGGCGTGGCGCTGCCGCCGCCTCCGCTCGCCCTGGAGAAATCGTCGGAGGCCCCGCGGCCTCTTTCGGAAAGCGCGACCACGACTCGGACGGTGAGGGCGCTCACTCGGGGAGACGTTTGCCCCAGAGCCCGGGACAGGCCGCGGAGACGCCGAGGAGGGGCGGGGCCTGTGCCCGGCCGCCTCCGGACCCGCAAGAGCCAGCCCTGAATAAGGGGAAGTCCTCGTTGCTCAGGGTCTGGGGGAGGGGGCGTAGGCGGAAAGGAGGCTCCGGCGACACTGCGAGTGAGAGGCAGCCTGGCGAGCTGCGTCGGTGTAGTGAGCTGGTGGGGCGCCGGGTGCCCCCAGACTGGTCCCTGCGGAAGGCCCCTCCGGCAGGTAACTTTGAAACAGATCCGGATGGCGCGGAGCAGGCAGCTTCACAAAGCGGCCCCAGCTCCGCTGCCAGAATGCCCTGCGAGGATAGCGTGTTTTGTTTGCTTTTTCTTGAGAAAATGAACGGGCTTTCAACGGGGAGAGTTTATACTCTAGGTTGTCGTAAGTATGCTTTTCGTCGACCTTCATTGACAAGCAAACCCGCCTTCCATTTACTTCCCACCTGTCTGGCCGTATTCCAAGAGTCCAGGTGCCCCCACATGGCCGTTTTCTGCCCACACCTGAGCTTTCTCCTCTAGGGCCCTTCCTGGAGTTCCTGGGCGGGACAGCCCACCCTCCCTGCTTGCACCTCTCTAGGTCATCTCAGCCCCTCTAGGCTGATCCCTGTTGGGATCTCCCTAACCTGTTCCAGCCTTGCTTTTCCTGAGTTCCAGCCCAGAGGTCCAGTGCTCTGCTGCAGGTTTTAAAATTCAGCTGTCTTGAAAGTACATGAAGTGGGGGACTGATTGTCAAAGGTTGAGAGGAAGATGTGGGTGTGATGGAACACTCTCCATCCTGTCTGTCACTGCACAGGTGCAGGACTGGCTGCACCATTCGCAAGGCTCAATGCTACACGAAAACGGAGAAGCAGAGGAAGATGCCACCAAGGGGACTCCATTTAACAACTTTCCCTTCCGTGGTCTCCAGCAAACTATCATGCTGGGTTTTTGTTGTTGTTGTTTGTTTTGAGTTGGAATCTCACTCTGTCACCCAGGCTGGAGTGCAGTATAAACTCCCAGCCACCGCAACCTTGACCTGCTGGGCTTAGGCAATCCTTCCGCCTCAGCCTTCCAAATAGCTAGATCTACAGACGCACGCCACCACACCCGGCTAATTTTTGTGATTTATTATAGAGATGAGGTCTCACCAAGTTGCCCAGACTGGTCTTGAACCCCTGGGCTCGGGCAATCTTCTCTCCTTGGCCTCCCAAAGTGCTGAGATTACAGTCTGAGCCACTGCGCCTGGTCCAGCTGTTTTTATTTACTATTTAGTTTTTCCCTGGGTACAGGAGCACCTCCCTTCCTGGGTATCCTTCCACGGTGGATGGGTGACCCTCACGGGATCACAACCTCAGTGCCAAGATGTGCCTGGATTGTTGTGGGCAAGACATGTGTCTCTGAGTGGGCTGGAGTGCCCCTGCCCTGCCCTGAGATGGCAGGGTCAGGGAATGGGGGCTGGGGGTGTGTGGGGTGGAGACTGGGGGCAGTAGCAGGTGGCTGGGAGGTTTGACTCAACAGGAGCCACGTCTTCGAACCCTCCCCGCCACATGCGCCGTGGTCCCATCGGACTTCGTTCAAGAAACACAAATTCAAAGGGAAAATGACTAAGAAGTCTTCACACGGTGAACTCAGAGCATCAAACCCCAAGCAGGAGGCCCTTCTGAGAGTATGGTCCCTGTGTGACCACGCCCATGGAGCTGGCTGTGCAGAGGTGTGTACATTTGGCAGAAGCCATTGACCTGTACACTTCAAATGAGTGCAGTTTATTATGTATAAGTCATACCTCAATAAGGTTGACTTTTTTTTTTGAGTCAGAGTCTCACTCTGTCACCCAGGCTGGAGTGCAGTAGCATGCTCATGGCCACCACAGCCTCGACCTACTGGGCTCAGGCTTTCCTTTTGCCTCAGCCTTCCAAGTAGCTGGAACTACAGGCACGTGCCACCACACCCATCTAGTTTTTTGATTTATTGTAGACATGAGGTCTTACCAAGTTGCCCAGGCCGGTCTCAAACCTGTGGACTCAGGCAATCCTCTCATCATGCCCTCCTAAAGTGCTGGGATTATAGGTGTGAACCACCATACCTGGTCAGTTGACTTTAAAAAAATTTTTTTTTTTTGAGTTGGAGTCTCACTTTGTCGCCCAGGCTAGAGTGCAGTGGCACACTCATGGCCACCCCAGCATTGACCTGCTGGG
>NW_007057703.1:0-1500 GCF_000164805.1 Carlito syrichta | reverse complement strand
AAAAAAAAAAAAAAAAGAAGTGGGGTACAATTCAGGGTTAGGTACATATGTGGTCATCATACAGGGAGTGTTTGGGCACCCTTATTGATGTTATGGGCACCCTTATTAGGCACCCCCATAGTTTCCAGCTACAGCCAATCCCTTTCTTATAGTATTATGATAAATGTTCAGGGTCTGCTTATGAGTGAGAACATGTGGTATTCAGATCTTTGTTTTTGTTAATAAGTCACTGAGTATTATAGACTCTATTCTATCCAAGTTGCTGCAAAGTCCTTAATTCTGTTTTTCTCCATGACTGCGTGATATTCCATCACTTATATATGTACCACATTTTCTTTATCTAAGCCACTTTTGATGGGCAGCATGGCTGTTCCCATTTTTTGTTGTTTTTGAGTGGGAGTCTCAGTCTGTAGCCCAAGGCTGAAGTGCAGTGGCACACACACGACCACCCCAGTGTCACCCTGCTGAGCTCCGGCGATCCTTCCACCTCAGTCTTCCAAGTAGCTGGAACTACAGCCGCATGCTACCACACCTGGCTAATCTTTTATTTATCGTAGAGATGAGGTCTTGCCAAGTTGCCCAGGCAGTTCTCGAACTATTCCCATGTTTTTGCCATTGTGAATAATTCTGCAATAAACATGCATGTGGGCTGGGCACGATGGCTCAGTCTGTAATCCCAGCACTTTGGGAGGCCGATGCGAGAGGATTGCCTGAGCCTGGGGGTTCGAAACCAGCCTGGGCAATTTGGTGAGTCCTTTTGAGTTATTGATGATGGTCATTCTGACTGAAGTTAGGTGGTATCTCAGAGTGGTTTTAATTTGCATTTCTTTGATGATTAGTGAGGCTGAGCATTGGCCTAAATAGACAAATTAACAACCCAGGAAATTTACTACACCATAAGAAGACTACTTACACAAAAAAGCCCTGAACCAGATGACTTTCCAGCGGAATTCTACAAAACATGCAAGGAGAAGCTGATATCAATCCTACCAAAAGTATTTCAGGCAATCAAGAAAGACAGAATTCTCCCCAAGGTTGACTTTAAAATTTCAGCTCTTAGACCAGGCTCTGTAGCTCACATCTGTAATCCTGGCACTTAGGGAGGTGGAGGTGAGAGAACTGCCTGAACTCGGGGGTTCAAGACCAGCCTGGGCAATTTGGCGAGACCTCATCTCTACAATAAATCAAAAAAAGAAAGAAAGAAAGTGCCTTGTGAATTCAAAGCGTTTCCAGGAGCCTTGCTTGAAAAGGTGGAAAGCACGAGAAAGCGTGCCCTGTCCGTGGGTGGGTGGGTGGGAAATGCCTGGCCTAGTGACCGCCAGAGTGACTTCTGACCACTGTCTTCTAAAGCAAGACTGCACCAATGGAATAGAATTGACATTCCAGAAGCAAAACCTCAATTTCTCAGCCAACTCATCTTTGGCAAAGGCTCCACCACCCACCACTGGGGAGAGGAGAACCTATTCAGTAAATGGTGCTGGGAAAACCAGCTGACCACAT
>NW_007057702.1:0-851 GCF_000164805.1 Carlito syrichta | reverse complement strand
GTGTTTATTCTCTAGAATTTTTTTTATTTTATTTTTTTATTTTATTTTTTTATTTTAAAGATGTGGGGTACAATTCAGGGTTAGGTATACAAATGTTGATTATGCAGGTACCCTTGCTGATGAGGTGTGCTCCTCCCTCCCTTGGCTGTTTCCTTCAACTGCCAATCCCACATCCCCCCTCCCATTTTTTTCCCTGCTCTGAGGAATCTAGGAAGGTGGCTTCCCTGAGGTGGAAGTGTTGGAGTTGAATTTTGAGGGATAAGTAAAAAGAGTATAATTAGTGTGATGGGCAAGGAGAGAAAAGGCTATTTATGGAACAGTTCCTGAGCAAAGAGCAGGATTTAGTTTAGGTTAAGATGCCTTCCAGACACGGAACTCCATGGCCTGAATGTCCTAATGAAGGCAAAATAGAAAGGCGTTTCTAGCAGAAAGAACCAACTGATTGCCTTTGCAGAGTAAGGGACGAGGAGACTACTTCTGTCATATGGCCCAGAAAATAAATTAATTAAAAGTAATACATCATTATATCATTTCATCAGAGCTAACTATTGATGAATTATTTTAGTGACAGGTTTAGAAAATAAGTGGAAGGATTTGAAATTCAAAATAAAGTTTGGAGTTCGTATTGTTTCTATTCGTTGTCTATTCTAAGATGCTGAAAGTTAAAATGATAGCCAGGATGACCAAACATTTTGTAATATAGTTAGCTTTTTAGATTCTGACTTCATTATTGCTGGGTTTAGGGGTACATTATTACTTTTTTCTTTCTGCTAACTTCCTAGATGCTAAATGCATGCCCAAAGAGAATAACTTCTAACTGTGCTTTAAAACATGAATTTTCAGCTGTTGTG
>NW_007057701.1:0-1284 GCF_000164805.1 Carlito syrichta | reverse complement strand
TTTTAGTATTCTTAAACATTAAAAAAAACTATGTCGAAGAATCTCTATAAAAGCTTAGGCTACAAAAAAGTAGTTCAACTTATTCTTTTTCTTAAATAAGAATTGTAGAAACAATTTTAAAAACTCATTTTTCTGTTAAAGATTACTCAAACGTCTGGGAAAGTTAATATTCTGGAGCTAACTAAAAAATGTAAGTTGGAATATTGTAGGGCAACCTTTCACAGAATTGACTTAATGTGCAGGTGAGAATCACAGTCTATTTTCTGTGCCTTCCTTTTATATCTCTCATCTTCACGTAAGATAGATGTACTTAGAGTTTTAACTCCATCAATGCCTTGAGGAATCAAAGCCTACACTGGCCTTTGGAACTCCCTCTGTCCCTGGAGCAGGTGAGAGAAAGCCCAGGAGAGCTGGTGTGCACGGTGCTCCAAGGCACCTCACTGAGCTTCTGATGTTCCCTCACAGGGCTGGGATCCAGGTTCCTGGCTTCCACTGCAGGACCTGACTTGGGCCTGGATTCTGTCTTGAACTGAAATCTAGCTGATTGAATCTCAGAACTCCTTGCCACGTCCCTACCATGCCTTCACTCCGAAGGGCTGGCCTTGGCATTTGGAATTTTCCTAATGTCATCTGTATGGATCCCGTAATCTGGATCCCAGAAGGCATCTGATTTCTCACTCACTGCTGCCTGATTTCTCACTCACTGTTGCCCCCGCCCCCACCCTCTGGATGCTGCTGCTTGCCAAGTCCAGATAAGTCTAGAGTCAACTCTGGCCTTTGAATAAGGCAACTCTTGTCTTGGCAAGGTCTTCCCGTTCCTGTGCTATGGTGTGCTGACTTCTTCATTGCTCCCATAAGTGTCTACCCAAATTACTGCAGACCTGGGTTCATGTGAATTATGTCACTTAACTGACACAATAGGTGGGATTTTTGAAGACTAGTCTTTTTCGAAGATTGGCCTCCTCTCATCTGTAGTCCAAAAGGCTGCATGTGTTACTGAAATTCTGGTCATTAGAATGGCTCCTTAGATGAATGTAATATTCTTGGACCTATTCCAAAAGTGTTAACTAATAAAAGAGTTATTAGCATTGATTATCCTATTTAGCAGAGTCCTAAAGAAATAAGACACAAGGCAAGAACAATTTTGTTTATTCATTCCAAACTTGTGTCTTGAACATCTGCTACCTGCAAGTCTTCAGGAAAGACACCGTAAAGAGAAGATTGGTTAGGAATGAGAACAGAAAAAAACCCTGAAGTTTGATATCACATACATTTGGTAATGTG
>NW_007057700.1:0-947 GCF_000164805.1 Carlito syrichta | reverse complement strand
TGGGCAACTTGGCGAGACCTCATCTCTACAATAAATCAAAAAATTAACTGGGAGTGGTAGCGCGCCTGTAGTTCCAGCTACTTGGAAGGCTGAGGCGGAAGGATCGCCGGAGCCCAGCAGGTCGAGGCTGCGGTGGCCGGGAGTCTGGGAGACAGAGTGAGACTCCAACTCAAAACAAACAAACAAACAAACAAACAAACAAATAAATATTCTTATTATTAGAAAAAAATGTTTCTAATCCACTACGTCAACTCTAAATTATTTCATTATTTTATTTTTTTCATACCTGTAATCCCAGCACTGATCACATGATCCCAGGAATTCAACACCAGTCTGAGAAACATAGCGAGATCTCCTCTCTACACAAAATTTAAAAAAGTAACAGAAACACAAACAAACAAAACAATTAGCTGGGCCTGGTGGCGTGTGCCTGTATTGCCAGCGACTTGGGTGACTGAAATGGAAGCATCCCTCCTGTCCAGGAGATCAAGGCTGCAGTTAGCCTGATTGTACCACTACACTAAAAAAACAACAAAAAACAAAACAAAAAGAAGGAAGGGAGGAAAGAAGGAAGGAAGGAAGGAGGGAGGGACGGGGGGGAAGGGAGTGAGCATAATCACGTGATTTTAGGATATTAGGACATAAGAACTGCAAAGAAGCCTTACATTTCATTTATTTCAAATGTCTTTTTTGTTCATAAGAAATCTGAAGCACAGATAAGAGAAGTAAATTATCTCAAGAGCCAACTTGTGAGAAAATAAAAACATGCTGAATCTTTATGTAGTAGGTAATTTAAAAATGCTTGTTGAATGACATCAAGTGGATTTCTTGAGTGGAGGTAAGACAAATTAGTTTTTATGTGTAGATGACTCTGTGCACTTCATTGAGCAATTTGGACATAGCTTTAAAACATTAATGTAGAAATCCATTTACTATGTCACTATCTG
>NW_007057699.1:0-32476 GCF_000164805.1 Carlito syrichta | reverse complement strand
ATTCTATTATCTATGTCATATCTGTAATACCTTTTTATTTTAACTTTTATCCTCATTAGGAGTGATATTTTCCTTCTTTGCATTACTGATAATTTATATTAGGTTCCCAATACTTTGAATTTAACTTTGTTGGGTGCAGAAAATTTGGAGATCTAAAAAATACATATTCTTGAATTTTTTTCAGGGAAGTAATACTTTATTAGAAAATATTTTTAACTTTCTACTCTTGGTTTTAAGATGGCCCTGTTTAATTTTGGAGAATTGTTTATTCTTATTAGAATTCTTCTAATTTATTTGGGTATTTTTTTTTCTAGTCTAGACTAATTTCCTCACATAAATGTGATGGCAAATACTCAACTGAATACGTCAGGGGTATCTTTTGCAGATTTCCGGATTCTCTCTCTTTGTAGTACTCTCCTTTCTAATACTCTGATATTCAATAACTAGCCACCTTGATTTTTCTAGGTCATCATCTCCATCTCCTCAACACAGGGAGCTGTCCATGATCTGTATGTGTTACTTCTTTATATACAACAGCATGGTAATTTTCTTCAGATAATAAATTATGGCAAGAGCAGGAATCATCACATTGATTTTTTAATCTCTCTGGTTTCTCTGTATTACATGATTGATGTTCAAATTCTTGAGAGTCTTTGCTTTATATATTGAGTTGCTGTCTTGTTATTGTCATTTCAGGTGAGAGGGTAAATCCAGACCTTGTTTCTTTATCTTGACAGAAAGTAGTAATCCAGACCTTTTATCTTTATCTTGATAGAAAGAAGTAGTCCAGAACTATGTATTTTTAAAAGAAAATATCTTAGCTTGTGTAAATAAAAAGTATTCCTTTTGCAGTGAATTATTCCATAATCATCCAGAAAATTCACTAATCACACTATATATTCTTGCATGCTTCCTACAGCTGAGATTTTATTTAATTGGAAAATCTATCTATCTATCTATCTATCTATCTATCTATCTATCTATCTATCATCTTCTATCTATTCATCTATTTCAATTCAAGAAAAAGAAATATTTGAACACCAAGACTGATGTAAGCAGCCTGTATATTTGGGGTTTTTATGCCTACTTTATGGCATTAAAATCTTAGTAAAAACAGATATATACTGTTTGTTTTTATGTGTCAGGTTGTTCCACAGTCTTTTTGTTGTTGTTGTTTTCTTTTTTTTGTTGTTCTGATTATATAGAAGATGCATTCTATAGCCCAATTACATCCTCTTGGCCAAACTATGATTTCAGTCACAACTAGTATGGAGAGTTCTTTGTAGTTTTGGTTCGGTTTTCACCAGCAGTAACTTGTATTAAACATGGACTGAATATCTTTGCTTTCTGTTGTATTGGCTCTCCAAAGCTACCAGATATCTATGGATATTTGTTTCTCCTGTCTTCATAGGCATCTTGGAAATATAAGGGGAGTTTATATGCCCAAGAAAATTCTTGATTGATAAGTTGTTTCCTATTGGTCCCTTGCTTCCTATTCTTTATATGGATTATTCTGAAGGATTGTCTACTTAGTCCTGGCAAAAGTAAGGCCCCTTTTTCCATAGCAAACCTTGATAATGGGCACTTGTAAAAGTTTAACCTCCCAAACAAATGACCTGCTCTGAAGTTCCTGTCTCAATCTCTGCTTAGCAGGGAACACAAGCTAAGAAAATTGCTAATACATGATTCTTGCTGTCCAGTTAAGTGCCAGTATTTCAGCAACGTGGTTATGACAACCACAAGGCATTGGAATGAGCATCCTTATGTCGTTGGAAGAAGAGGCAACAACAAATTAGTCTTCTTATAGTTCTAGTTCACTGGCTGTTCAAGAAACTGCCCCATGCATCAGGACAGTCAGATGGGAAATTTTTCTCTATGGCTTTTATGGATTTGGGCTGACACCTAGCTTTTGGATACTTTTCCTTGGTGTTCAAACTTAGACAATTTCTATTTCAATATTTATAATTAATTTTACTTTTTGAGCATCTACATTTTCTAGGCCATATATGTGTATATTAGCTAAGATTTAAACCAAGATTCCTAGGCTCTATAACCCTCTTCATCTTCTCTCCCTGACTGCACTGCTGCTGATGAATGGTGTCAACTTTTACTAAAGACTTTAGACTATAGCCTATATACTAGTGGGTTAGGCAAAAATCAGAAAATCTTAGTGTAAACCTGATATCAGGAAGTATGAGGTAGTTATGAGAATCTCTGGGTCTTGTTGGTTTGCCCGCTTGTTTGTTTGGGATGTAGATAACATGAATGACAAACAAATTCTCTTACTCTCACTTATCTTAGCAACCAAACAAGGATCATGGGACTCCTGGATGCAGGTGTTCAATTGTTAGGAATCAGGGGTGGGATGAGGTGGAGCATAACTCTCCTTGGACCATCCCAACATTTGCATTGCTAGAAGTAAAGCAACCCAGTTTCAGACCTAACATTAGCCTCAACCACATAAACCTCATAAGAACATTAACCACATGAACTACATCTGTTTTGTAGCTATATCCTTACCACCTTATAGAGTATTGACATACAGTAGGTACAAAGTAAATATTTTTGGAGTGATCAAATGAGTTAATTAAGTCTGTTTTGCAACTGTGGTCATGTCTTCTATCTGAACTCCACATAGTGGATCCACCTATTGTTCTTCCAATATTTCATTTTCACTAGAATTCTTTAAGCATCTTGTATGTAGAAAATTAGATTGTGCTAGGTGTTAAGGCGGATACATAGACGTGTAAAAGTTAGAATTTTCCCCCAAGAAATTTGTGTACAGTCTAGAGGGAGAATGAGAAATAGGAACAGCTAACTATGATACAGGGCATAATTATATATATGCAAAGTCTATAGGAGCACTGCTTTGGCAAGAATGAGTAATTACATTTAATAGGGATGCCTCCTTTGGAGTGCTATAATGATCATCTGTACGAAGTAAGCTCTAAAGAAATGTTGTTAGTTTGTTGGAAATTTGGTAATTTTCATTTAATTAATTTTGTGATGAATGAAGGAATTTTCCCCATGGAAAAGATCTTGCTTTAAAAGAAGAATGGGGTAAAATGTCTTAAACTTTTAAAGTGTCATCCAACCCTTCCATACTGTTTCTCTCTCTCCTTGACTATTTAAGTTTGGAATCTCAGGCACTAGTCAAATCTGGAGACCAGTAGCATAGATTTATGTTGTCATTATTTGAAAGTATTAAGTATAATGAAGCCTCCTGACATTTCAGTCAATTTCTCTTATTTCTTTCTGGTTGATAACATCTAAGTTAGGATTAATGAGGTAATCACAAAAAGTACCTCAGAGAATTTAGACTTCAGTACAATCCTTGTGTTAGACATACCAATAACGTACAGGCAATTTGAAAGAATTTTCAGGTAGAAGTGTGAATATTTTCTGTTTCAAGAACTCAGCTTTGGAAATTTTATTTCACAACCTAACACCTTAGACTCTGCCCACCAATGCAGTGTTCAGTTCTCTTCACCACTCCTGTGAAACAAGAGAGTCAAATTGTTTAGGTGTGAAAGTGCTGTCTGTTACTGTCATTCACAAACGCACATTCACTGCAGTGAAGGGAAATTACACACTCAGCTTCCTGGAGCAAGATGCATTTAGCATTGATGGAGCTAACAGTAGGGAACCTCTGAAGTGTTTTAGTCAAGGATGAAAGACACCAAAAAAAAAAAAAAAAAGAACAAACAACAAAAGCAGAGGCCATTGTGGCACTCACTAAAAAAGGAGGGAATCAAATGTTTAAAAAACAACATTCTTTAGGACTCATTTCTAGTCCCATAAAGTTCTGTACAATGTTCAGCTTACTTGGTCTTTAAGTCAATATCTAGAAAATGCTGGTGAATAGAAAATGTAAAAGTAAAAGAAGAAAACCAAGAAAAAGGGATTTTGACAACTTTTTTCACTTCTGAGATTAATCATAGGAAGACTGAAACAAGCCCACCCACCAAAGGCAAACACATGTCTCACTGAAAGTCATATCTGAGCTGTCCTTAGCTTTAAAAAACTGAATTGGTTTGGTCATCATAATGAGTTTAAATCATTTTAGCATAATGTTTTTCTCTTTTTAACTTTTTTTTGTGGAGTGTGTGATGGTGGGAGAAATTAAACATGAAAAATGACCTTTGAGAAATGCACTATTCATTTTGTTTATGAATAATGTTCTATTGAACAGAGCTTGTCTGATAAACCAGATTTAATTGAAAATTGTAATCTGTCAATAATTAATAAGTGTATAAACTTCTCAATGTATGTGCTTGAATATCATAGCAATGTCAAATTCCTATAAGTTTTAAAATGTTTACTCTTACTTTTTGTACTTTTCTCTACACAAATCAGCAACAGACCTTTTTCAGGTCAGCTACAGTCCACAAACTTCTAATATAGAAAATCAAGGGTCAAGAGTTAAGTCACATGCATACTGTAGATCATGTGATTCACCAAAGCGCAAAGCAGACCATATGTTCTGGAAAGTCATCCAAACTTTTAATCCAGCAGACTCCCCTTGCCTCTACTCAGATTATCAATCTATTAATCACATTTTCCTTGGGGTTTAGGGATTGGTTTGGTTCCTTCCAACACCTTGTTCTTCCACATTACTAATGGTGTGTTTAGAACATTGTTGTGGACATGGCCTTGAGGATATCTTACCTTCTGAGCCAGTGTCTATTTGTTTTATTTTTCTTTTTCCTCAGAAGAGGCTCCACAACATATAAAAGGGGAGGAAGTGGGGGATGAAAAGGACACAAGAAACATAGACAGATATGAAGGCTATTCATTCATGGAGAATCTTAGATCCTTGTCTTTAAAAAAACACTGGCCTTGGAGAAATCCTAAAATAAAGCTTAGATAACAATTGGAACAACTGTGATAAGAACTAAGTAGATGATTACAATGGATGATTGTGAGAATTCATGAGTGAACACGTGAAATGGCAGTGGGAAAAACTGCCAACTTCCAACTACTCTGCACCCACAGTAGACAAATGAATGAGACTAGACATGAACACTCAATTATCTTGCCCTGTCTCACTTTAAATCAGTTACCACTAAGCACAATTCCCATCACTAAGCCTCACTTCCCACCAACTTATCCCACCACACTTACTTAGCCCATTAATCTCTCACTAACCTATATTAACTAGATCCATAGATTACAAGAACTTAGAACAGTCAAGAACTGACCATCATGTTTGGTTCTGCACAATATTTTCTTGCTTACCTCTCTGTCAAGTTCTAGAATGAAGAGTGGTGTGCCCTGGGTCACTAACATGGAGACAAGCTGGTCTAGTTCTCTCATAGAACATGGCCTGGTTTCTTTGGAAAATAACCTGGGAAGTTTCTTCTGAGCAGCTTATCATCTAATGTAGCTGTTCCAAGTGCCAGGCTTTCCATTCATCTTATTTTTATCTCCTTCATTTGTTTCCTCTCCCTTCTTTGCTCCTTCTAATGCATTGCATGTACTGGCCCAGAGCTCCCTGGGATCCATTTCATCTGCCAACATTGCTTTGTTGAAATGTCTTATCTATTGATATACCCAACAAGTATCCAGCACATTGAATAAAACAGCCTCAAACTAGGGTATACCGTCATAAAACTTTAATACACTGCTGTTAAAGAGAGAATCTCAGTATTCTCTGGAGAAAAAAATAAACAGGTCTTAGACTAAGAATGACATTACCCTTCTAAAATAGTAACCCTCGAAGCAAGAAGACAAAGGAACATTGACCCTCAAGTGAATTCTATTAAGTGACTTCATCTAGATATCTATATGCAAGACAAAAATAATTTTGATTTATGCTTCACACCATATACAACCATGAACTCAAAATGGATCATAGAACTAAGTAGAAACTTGAAATTATCAAACTTCTGGAAGAAAACCTAGGAAAAAATCTTTGGGGCCTTGAATTATGCAAGCAATTCTTAGTTATGACACCAAAATTACAGTCCATAAAAAATTAGATTTCATTAAAATGAAAAAATTTGTGCTCTTTGAAGGACACTACTAAGTGAATGAACACATAAGGCACCACCTTAGGGAAAATCTTGCAGAGCACATATCTGAAAAAGAGCTGTAGCGAGGATCCACGAAGAAAACCCCAAACTTAATACTAGGAAAAGAAACTAACCAGTTACAAACTGAGTAAAATATATGAATAGATACTTCACTAAAGAAAATATACAGATGGTAAATCAGTCTATGAGTAAAAGTTCAACATCATTAGTCATTAGAGAAATGAAAACTTAAAATACAATTTGATACCAACAGAATACTTAAGATTAATAACAGTCTTGCAATATTAAATGCTGGTGAGGATGTAGAATTACTGGAACTTGCAGGCATGGCTGGTGAGAATGTAAAATATGACAGTATTTTAGAAAACAGTGCTGTAGTTTCTTATATATTCATGCATACACATACCAACATATGTGTGAATATTTATAACATCTTTATTCACAATTGTCTGAAATTAGATAACACAATGTCCTTTAACTGATGAAAGAATGAAAAAAAGAACGACTGCAGTTCATCCATATCATGGAATACCACTCAGTAATGCAATAAGACAAATTAGTGATACAAAAAACACAGGTGAATCCCAAAGGCATTATATTAAGTGAAAGTAACATGACTCAAAACTCTATATGCTGTATGAATCTATGTGTACGATACATTTGTAGGAATAGGGAACACATCAAAGATTGCCAGAAGTTGCACATAGGTGAAGGGGTCAACTACAAAAAGCAGTGCAGGGAATATTTGATGACAATGGAACAGTTTTTAAAATCTTGTTTGTCCTGTTCACACTTTGGTCAAAACTCATATAACTACTCAAAGTGAATTTTATTGTATGATATATAAAAGGGAAAAAGCAAAAACATTGAAGAGAAAGATAGTAAGAAATATCATAAAGTAGTTTGGTTAGTTAAAACAAGAAAAATAAAAAGGATGAAAAATGAAAGGATGAAAAAACGACTGTAGTCCATCCATACCACGGAATAACTTAGAATGTTTGGAAAAATGAGTTTAAAAGCCCACACACAAAGAAATCCTTGTGAAATTTTATAACATTAAGAATAAATAAATATTCTAAAATATGAGAGAGAAAAAGAGAGAGTATGAAATCTACAAAGTAATTAAATCCCTCTGACAGTAGATTTATAAATGAGTAACCTTTAATTCTATACCTGATCAAATTGGTACTCAATTGTGAATGCAAAATAAAAATGATGTAATTCTTGCAGCAGTAGAGTTCATTTTTGATATACCCTTTCTGAGAACATTTCTTGAGGCTGCATATTAGCAAAACAAACCTAAAAATGAAGAGGAAACAGTGCAATTGAGTTAGAGATGCTGTAAAACAAATACCAGAATGACTTATCTATACTAAGCCTAGAAAGTCATTGGTTCATATTAGATCTTGAAGTCAATGGACTCTAAGAAGATTGTCTTTTAAAAGAATGGGATGATTTCTAATTAGCAGATGGAAAAAAATAGGGAACCCGGGATTCTTAGTGTTATGTTGAGGAATGTATATATTTATTCTCTCAGTCATCAAAAATGTAAGGACGATGAGAAATAATTCTAGCACAAATAAAGAGCTGCACTAAAAAGCCATGGTTAATTTATGAAACAAAGTAAAATATGGGATGATGTCAGGTAAATTAAAGAGATATACAAAAAGTATATTTGATATTTAAGAAAAATTATTCTCAAATAGTCCTGGGTACATGACATTGGACATATAGGGATTAAGTGGTATCCTAGAACAGCAGATTATTCTCTATTGGGCAATAGTTACACAACTGTAGTCATGTCAATACTATACTGGGTTTTAAGAATCAACTTATACAATATGCAATTGTTAGCTATTGTTACAGATGGAACATGAAACGTTATTGGTGTTGTCATTGTAAAGATAAAACAGTAGTTGACAGAATTTAGAAGGTAGATGTGAGGAAGATATGGAAGAAAAGTTGGAGTGTCCATTTATACACTTGAAGCAGTGACTGTCTCAAATTGATGAATCAAGATATACAGACAATCCTAAGGAAAGTACAGAACCAAGCAATGAGTAAACTAAAATAATAATATAACTGACAAAATTAAGAACATAATGTGTGACTACATGAGGGTACCTGAATAAGAATTGCTAATTCTTATTCTTAGTAGAATAAAAAATCAAGAAAATTTGTGGTTATTAAGGATTAAAAGTGTAACCACAAGAAGAATCAATATAAGAACTTCTAAAATTGCTTTACTTGCAGTATTATTATTAGAGATGGTGAGAAATGAGATAAAATATTATACATTATTTAGTACTATTTAATTTTTACTATGTGAATGTATTATCTTAATAAAAATAAAAGAAACACTAAACAAAATTTAGAAAGTAAGTAAAATGACTGAGGGAAGAAATTACAGTGAGAGAAAAGGTATTGTTATTATCAAATAGGACTTCCTTGCTTCCAAATTCATAGAGAAAATAGATATAATGCAATAGTAAGAATTATTAAATGGATTACTATTCAATAAGGATGAGGCAGTCATTCTAAAATTAGTACAATCACAAATAATTCTGTATTGACAGAAAGTGGCAAATCTTCTAAAGAAACAAAATAGTTTCAAATGGAGCTTTCTGTTGAGCTCAGATTTTGAAAAATCACAATTTCAAATATTAGAAAGAGAAACAGAACAAGGATGTCTATAAAGGCATGGTCCAGCTATTTATTCTTATGATTACAGTGAATGGGAAAAAAAAAAGCTTTATAAAACAAAATTGAAACAGACCAAAGATGGCCTAAGTACAATCATTTGGGTAAATGGCATAATGCTATCTGTCACACTATTCGATTTATTTTCAATGGCTTTTTTGTTCTTTCTTTTTTTCAATCAAAAAGAAAATTCTGCAATATAGAAAGAAAATTTTTAAAACTTTAAGAGAGATCTGAAGTTCAATGGAGGTAAGAAATAGTAAGACAGCCTTAGGTACTTAACCTGTGCGAAAATAAAATATATTAAATTAGTTTGCAGACAAAATTGAAGAAATATGCTAATAATCTTTTTAAAAAATCCTGAGTATAGAAAGAAGTACTGTGTGACTTTAAATGTATCAATATCACCACAACATTTTTCAAAAGGAAATAAAAAAAAAGTTCTGATATTAAATATTACCAAATTTTACAGCAGTTCCCATCAAAACTCTATAAAGAACAATGAAATAAATTATTAAATAAAGCCCTTAAATAAAGAAACTGATCAGCAATATAGACAGTTATAGATGTATAAACAATAGATTCTCATGGCTAATTTGTAAAAAGATAGGATTATTGGTTAGATCAGGAAAAGCTTAAACATATACAGAACATCTCTTAACGCTCATGCAAGTACATCATTCATATCCTGTGGATAGGATTAAGTTTCAGGTTATATTATTGTTCAATTAATTGAAATTGTTTTAATTTGAATAATTTTATCCAAAGAGTATTGATTAATGCAATATGTCAGTGACTGTGGATGACAATCAGAAAAATCAACAGTGGCATAGAACAGAGTTTTCCTAGGTCCTTTTTCCAATTTTATCTTGATTGAATAAAGAAGCAAGTTGATTTAATCTGCTAATAAGACAATACTCATAAGAGAGTTATCATAGTAGAGGAGCCAATGACTGCTTATAAAGATCCTAGCATGTTCAGGCAATGATCTAAAACAACATGGAACTTAATAAGAATAAATGTTATGGCTTCTTATTAGAAGTTTTTCCCAACAATTTTTAAAAGATCACTTGATGAAGTGGATGAGGAAGATTTACTAGTAACAACTTATGTTAAAAAAATGCTCAATGTGATCCAAAAGTACACATGCCTACTTTAACATTTAACGTGTGATTTACTTCTTGAGAATATATATAGTTCTCCAACTCAGAGAATTGAGCCTTCTACTGTTTACAGCTTACCTATGTCAATGGCTAAGAGTTATAATTCAATCTGCTAATTATATACAAGTGGATTGGTAAGAAACTGAAATGTGCCAGGCTCGGTGGCTCAGCCTGTAATCCCGTGCTTTGGGAGGCCGAGGTGAGTGGATTGCCTGAGCCCGCGGGTTCGAGATCTGCCTGGGCAACTTGGCGAGACTTCATCTCTACAATAAATCAAAAAATTAGCCGGGCATGGTAGCGCGTGCCTATAATTCCAGCTACTTGGAAGGCTGGGATGGAAGGATCGCCGGAGCCCAGCAGGTGGAGGCTGCAGTGGCCGGGAGTGGCCACTGCACTTCAGTCTGGGTGACTGAGAGAGACTCCAACTCATAAGACAAAAACCAACCAACCAAACAAACAAACAAACAAAAGAAACTGAAATGTGACCAGAGTAGGACAGGCAAAAAGAAGCAGGAACTGGAATCCCCATTATATATGACACAATTGGAAGTATAGAGAACAATTATCCCAGAAAAGAATGAGTTGTTCATCTCATGTTATCAGTGCCTGGTTGAGAAGTGTGCTATGTGTACAACAAAAGTATACCCAAGACCTATTATAGTCCTCTAAGGTACATATAAATATGTCACATATTTATTTACATATAAATATGCAATATAAATAATTGTAACTAAAATCAGCACAATCACAAATAACTCTGAATTGACAGAAAGTGGCAACTCTAAAGGGAGAAAATAGTTTCAAATGGAGCTTTCTGTTGAGCTCAGATTTTGAAAAATCATAATTTCAAATATTAGAAAGAGAAACAGAATGAGGATGCCTATTACAATATGGTCTAAATAATACAAATGTTTATTTACATGTAAATATGTCACTTGAATGATTTGTAACTCCTTGTCTTGAATTGAGATCTATCCTTTGTGTTGACTCGAACACTATTGCCTTTGTTTTAGGACACTTGAAAGCAAATCATCAAAAAGTATGGTTTTTCAATTATCTCAACAGGTAAACTTTCTGATAATGCTTTCCAATTTTGACCAATCTCCTGTATTATTTTTCTCAAATAATGGTGTCACTATCTATCCAGTTGCTTGAGCTGAAACTACAGAGGAATTCTCACTATTCTTCCTCCTTCACTACACATATCCAACACAAGCACTATGCTTGTCCTCAGAAATGCTTATGAAATTCTCTCCAATCTGCCACTGCTAAGGTCAGGCTCTCATTTTTTGTTTTTGTTTTTTATTTCAAATGACTTTACATTTGTCATATAAGACCTTTCACAATCTGACACCCCAAAATACCACCATTGCCCTTTACATATGACCATATGCATTAGTTGCAAAAATATTTAATTCCATAAACATATTGAGAACTTAATACATGAAGAACAGTATTTTATGGGACATAGAAGAAAGTGAACATTTTTCTTGTGAGAAGGGAAAGGTTCATAGAGGAAGACACATTCAAATAGGAAATGTTAGGATTGTAGGATGAATAAGACATATAAAGGCAGATTTGAAGAAAGGAAGAAGTCTTGGCAGAGAGAAACCTCTGTAGTGTAAAACCTGGTACCATGAGGAATAGGTATGACTTTAGATTTTGGTGAAGCATAAAAGATAAGCCAGAGATATAACTGGACAAATAAGGAATCTGATTAAGGAAGGCCTTAAATGTTTGCTAAGGGATTCAGACTTGAGATTTCACTTCATAGACATAAAAAAATTAGGTGGATTTAAAGCAAGACAATAATCAAAGGATTTTGTAATTTTATGAATTCTCTGGCAATAGATTATTTGAAGATAATCAAGCCTGGAGGTTGGGATATCAGCTAGGTGGGATATTAGCTAGGTAGCCATGGTCTAGTTCGGATTTGGAAAGATGAGGACTTCCATAATAGCAGTTGAACAAAAGAAATGGATGATTGGAACATTAAAGAGACTGGGTCAACCATATGCAGAGATTTATCACAGTGAGAACTAAAGCAGGATGGTCTGCTTTAAGCTCTAGGTCTCTGGATTCTATGACAAGGTGACTGTTGCTGTCATTAACCAAGACTACAAATGAAAGTGAAAAGTCCTGGACAGGAGGGATGCAGAATTATACTTTGGACTATACATTCTTTCAACGCCAGTCAGGCATTCAGGAGAAAAATCAAGGAAACAAGGGGCATCGAGTTTCACCACAACCGCCATAGCTTAAGAACAATTGCCCTGGTGGGGTTGCTTTGCAAAGTAACTAACAAAATTCAATGTTTGCCACTATAGTTAACTGAGTCATTTTAGGCAAGTTTCTACAACTTGACACATTTCCTTCACTGAAAATAATCTCTGCTATTCTGTACCTTTTACAAGCTTTGATTTAGACTAAGTGTTTGTAGCTAGGTCAGGCACTACAGAAAAATGTATTTCTCAATGTATGTGAATAAACACTTATGAAATCCAAAGAACCTAAGCTATTTTGTACCAAGTTTTCATCTAGATTCCCCACTGCTACGGTTGGCAGTCATAACATAAAATGATAGACTTGTACCTGGCATATAATTTATACACTTTTAATATGATTGAATTAATGTTATCTTGAAAAATGCTTTTAATTTCTGTAAAATTGCAAAAGTTCGTATTCTAAAACAGTATATTATAGAATAAATATTAAATTTTGCTGTACGAAAAAACAGGCATATAGGCCAATGGAATAGAATTGAGATTCCAGAAGCAAAACCACAATTTCTCAACCAACTCATTTTCGACAAAACCTCCACCACCTACCACTGGGGAGAGGAGAACCTATTCAGTAAATGGTGCTGGGAAAACTGGTTGACCACATGCAGAAGATTGAAACAGGACCCCTATCTGTCCCCATACACAAAAATTAACTCTAAATGGATCATAGACCTAAATGTAAAACCTCAAACCATAAGAACCTTAGAAAATGGAGGACACACCCTTATGGAAACTGGCATCCAATTCCTGAACAAAACCCGAAACCCACAGGCCATAAGAGATAAGATAGACAAGTGGGACCTCATTAAACTGACAAGTTTTGCAAAGCCAAAGAAACCATCAAGAGAGCAGGGAGACAGCCTACAGATTGGGAAAAAGTATTTGCCAACTCCAGGTCTGACAAAGGCATTAACATCTTGGATCTACAAGGAACTCAAATGTACTGAAAAGAAAAAAACAAACAACCCCATTATAAAGTGGGCAAAAGATATGAACAGACACTTCTCAAAGGAAGACATTTGAGCAGCCAACAGTCACATGAAGAAATGTTCAGCCTCACTAATCATTAGGGAGATGCAAATCAAAACCACACCGAGATACTACCTAACTCCAGTCAGAATGGCAATTATCAATAACTCAAAATATAACGGTTGCTGGAGAGGTGTGGTGAAAGGGGAACATTCCTACACTGTTAGTGGGAGTACAAACTGGTGTAACCTCTGTGGAAAACAGTGTGGTGATTCCTAAAAGCTCTAAATATCAACCTCCCATATGACCCTGCAATGCCCCTACTGGGAATATAACCTGAAGAACTCAAATCACTCTACCAAAAAGGTACCTGCACACGAATGTTTATCGCAGCATTGTTCACAATAGCAAGAACCTGGAATCAACCATACTATCCATCAAAAGAGGACTGTATTAAAAAAATGTGGTACATATACACGATAGAATATTACGCATCCATAAAAAAGAACAAAATCATGAACTTTGCAGCAACCTGGATGGAACTAGAGTCAACAATACTGAGTGACCTCTCACAGAAACAAAGATCTGAGTATCACATGTTCTCACTCATATAGTGGACCTTGAACGTCCACCGTAATACTATGAAAAAAAAGACTGACAGTGGTGAGAAACTATGGTGGGGGGAAGGGAGGTGGGATTCATGGTAGTCAATATCTGTCTGGAGACGGGGAGACACCCCTTATCAACAAGGGTGCCTGAATGAAGCATATTTGTGTACCTAACCCTAAACTGTGCCCCACAATATCAAAATAAAAAATATTGATATAAAAATAATTTCACTGTATGAACAGAAAATAAATGGAAATTGATAGAGTATTTCTTTTACTTTATCTTGTCCTTCCTCATGTGATTTTTCACTATTAGCAAGCAGAAAGAATGTAGGCTTTTCTTAGTAACAAAGATTACACCATTGTGTATTTTGTACATTATTTTACCAGCTAAAATTATTCTAAAGCCACACATTTCTTAATTTGCATATGATATTTTCTCTTTGTAATTACCTGAAATACACAGTGTCTACATAGAGTATTTATTGAGCTTATTTGATTATACATGGACAAATCGTTAGGTTGCACACATGCAACTGATGGCACCACTAAAGGAAGTACTGTTTTCTACAATTAGTATGTGATTTATTTTGCACTGCAATGAACTCAGATGTTTTTGATTTCATAAAAGTGTCATTATTAACATAAAAACACATACAGCTATAATTTTTACTCCTTTTATCTATAAGCAGTCTAATATTCCCCATTAGAGTAGGCATTCAAAACAAAACAAAACCCCAAAATGTTAAGTACAAATCAGAATGCTCCTCAATATGTAATTGCCATGTGCTCCATTTTCCAAAAGTTAACTTTTATACATTATTGCTAAGATTTTTTTCATACAAGCTTGGCCCCAGTTTCTTCTGATGACACTGTCCCTTCTATACCATCGTGCTATTGATGGTATTGATTGCTTCTAAGCACTTACCTATTAATCCTTCTTCTGCCTAAAAGAGAGTATTTTTTCTTTTTTCTGGTCTAGAGTGTTACTTGGACTGCTGATTAGAGACCTTCATTCTTGCTTCCTCCTACTGTCTCCCTCCTGGCAAGTCTCTTTCACACAAGGAAGACCATGTGTGTCTACACTGTGGCTCCCACTCCATCATATGTTTTTGTATTTCAGTAGCTAATTTTGCATTTGCACTTTACAACTGAGCTCTCTGTCTATTGAAAGGAATAAATGGCAAGTTAGTAGTATATTTGGTTTCTCTGATACCCAGTGACTGAGATTATATGAAGTAATGAAAACTTTTATTATCAAATTTAATTAATAGAAAACAACATGGTGAATGTAATGCTAATATTTGGCAAATGCACCAGGCAAGATTCATTCTTTGATATCAAATTCTAAGTACTTTCAAAGTCTTTCTTTTGATTTGCATAGCTGAACAACATGTTTCCTAATTTTCTGCCTCTTGTTTTTCCACCACAACAGGAGTTCAGGTGAAGTAGACTATTTCCCATTCTTCTTGGATCAAAGCAATTTGTAAGTATCTGGCATGTCTTCAGAAGGTTTTTCTTCTTTAATCACGTGAAAATTGTAGGTCAGTAATAGAACATCTTTATAGGTATATGAGAAATAAATCAGTGTTTTGTTTATTTTGCTTTGCATTGCTTAGAATTTTCTCTGGGGATGAAGAAGAAATTGGAAGCTAGGAAACAACTAAAGAAGCAAAACAACTAAAAATACAATGCATAAAGAATATAGTACTGATGTTACTTATTAAGATGGCTAACATGAGGCAGCTAGCATGAGTTTCTCCTACAGAGTAAACCAAGATAGAGTTTCATCAACACCCAAAGAGGAATGTGTCCAGCAGTATGTCCCACTACTCTCCAAAGGAGTTATAATAACCACTTAGAACAAAAAAGAAGAAAAAAAATTCACTGACCTGTGCTGGATCTGGCCAGACTCTTGCCTGTACCACCATAGCCTCCAGACACAGTGGGGAAGGTGAATGAGGGGAATTTAGGAGTTCTGTGATCCTGCTGCAAACTTACAGGTCCCCCTGACCCTTGTGGGGTTCCAGATCTTCACGGGAAATTAAATTACCTACAGCTGTGCTCTGCCATGGAGTGGTGCAGGAAAAAAGCCTTGAGCAGCACCATCAGCCATTTTCTAGAATCTCAACACTTGCTGCTGGTACAGCTGCTTTCCAACCAGGATGGGAGGGAATGGCTGCAAGGGCAAACTTTATGACTGCAGACAGTCCCTGGCTGGATGGGTAGTCTGAGAACATCTGAGACCCTGAGGCTGCCTACACTTTGACATTCAGATTTAAGATTTCCTGAGGCCAAGGCAGGAGCTGGATAAGATGGATTGCCATAGCAAGTGCCCACTCCTCTTGAAAACTCTTCTGTGCTTGCTCTGCACAACAGCACTATTTCAGTGGCTGGGGACTTCCTCCTAATCCCCACTGGAGTAGCTAAGAAAGCATATGTGCAATGTGCTTCAGCTGTTTTCCACTGCACGCCCTGGAAGGTTCTAAACAGACAGACAACTTGGGAAATTCTCAGAGCCCTGCCCTCAGCCTAGGTAGGCTCAGTATTTCCTTGGAGAAACTCTCACTAAGGAGAAACCCTACAGCCACCCTCGCAGCCGGTTTTTTCCCACAAGAACTACCTCCTGGGCAGTGGTCAACAGCACAACTCACACTGGATATAATACTGATCCCAAACCCCATCTAACACCACTTTCCAAGGCACTCTGACCACTCAGGATGCCATGAGCCAGTGCAGGTACCAGCGCAGGACTGTCACAGATGGCTGCCGTGGCCCACAGGGCTGTCTCAAGGGGTCCTGAGAGAGAGAGCGGTGAGAGATTAAGAAAGACACAGACACAAAGACATAAAGAAAGCTGAGGCCAGGTGGAGGAGAAGTGACCCCAAATTAGCTCAGCATGTTTATTTTATAATCAAGCACAAGGGAAATTGGAAGGGATTCAAGGTCTGTGAGGCAGCCACAACAGAATTATGTTGCTACCTAAAAGGTGAGCTGCTCTGCAGTTATCTTCTTGTAGCTAAGGTTTTATTGTAGCTAAGACTTTATCTGTACTACATGTACCCGGACGTGTGGGCATCTGAGACACCGTTTCGTGTAGCAGACTGCATCCCCCACAACCTGCCTTTGGCTAGGATGCAGAGCTTCCAAGCAAGACCATTGCCTACGAGCTTAGGGTACTCAAAGCCTGCTATAGTGACAGTGCTTGTCTGCTCCCCACGTCACATCCGCTCCCAACAGATGGCATTTGAGAAACTCACCACACCAAGGCAATATTATAACGTACAGTGCTAATATCAGCGCCCTGGCAACTTGATATAAGAATTAATCTGCCCAAATGAGAAGGAACTAGAAAAATAATTCTGACAACATGAAAAGACACGGTTCTCTAACAACCCCCCCAAAACCAAATAAACTATTCAGCAATAAACTCTAACTAAAATGAAAATTTTGAAATTCCAGACATAGAATTCAAAAGGTTGATTATAAAATTGATCAATAAAGTTCAAAAGAAAATAGAATACCAGTAAAAGGAAATTTTAAAATATTCAAAACATTAATGGACAATTCTCCAAAGACAGACACTAAAACAAACACACAAGTAAACCAACAAAAGCTGAAATTCTAGAAAGGAAAAAATCATTCAAGGAAGTCCAAGATGCACTGGAAGCTTTTAACAGTAGACTAAAAAAAGCAGAAAAAAGGTCTCAGAACTTGAAAAAAATGCCTTTGAGTTAACTCAATAATAAAGAAAAAAAGTATCAAGACAGAGGAACAAAGTCTTCAAGAAATATGAGAGTATGTAAAACATAGATGTTCCTGAGGTATATGAGAAAACAACAGGTTTGGAAAGCCCATTTAAAGAAATAATGGAGGAAAATATCCCTGGTCTTGCCAGATTTCTATATGTCCAGATGCAAGAAGCACAAAGAATCGCTAGGAGATACATTGCAAAAAAAGTCATCTCCAAGTCCCCAAGTCATATAATCACCTGGTTATACAAACTTAATGTGAAGGAAATAATTTTAAGAGCAGTGAGACAAAAGCATGAAATAACTTACTGGGTAAACCTATGAGACTAACAGCAGACTTCTCAGAAGAAATCCTGCAAGTCAGAAGTGTTTGGGGCCCCAGCTTCAATGTTATCAAACAGAATAACTGTCAGTCAAGAATTTCATATCCCTCAAAACCAAGTTTAATAAATAAAGGAGAAATGAAATCTTTCCCAGACAAGCAAACACTGAAGGTATTTTTCATCACCAGACTGGTTTTTCAAGAAATACTCAAAGGAGTTCTAACTATTGAAACAAAAGGTTGAAACACACCAGTAGAAAAACTAAATGATTTAGTTCACAAGTCTTATGTAACACTAACAAGTAGAGGAAAAAATAAATAAATAAAGTCACCATATAACAACTGGTATGATGAATGGAATAGTACCTTACATATCATTAACTCTGAACGTAAATGGTCTCAATGCCCTATTAAAAAGATAGAGACTGGCAGAATGGGTTAAAAGACACACACACACACACACACACACACACACACACACACACACTCACACACCTCTAATATCTGCTTCTTTCAAGAGATCCATTTAACTCACAAAGACTCTTATAAAATCAAGGTAAAGGGATGGGGAAAGATATTCCATACAAATGGAAACCAAAAATGATCAGGAGTAGCCATTCTCATATAAGATAAAACAGACTTTAAATTAACAACAGTAAAAAAAGACAAAGTTGGTAACTATATAATGATGAAGAAATCAATCTAATGAGAAGACATAACAATTTAAAGTATATATGTGCCTAATGCCAAAGCCCCCAGTCCTATAAAACAAATTCTACCAGACCTAAAAAAAAACCCCAGAGAGACAGCAATACGATAACAGTAAGAGACTTCACTCCACTGATAGTTATAGACAGATCAAGACAGAAAGTCAGCAAATAAATATTGGAGTTAAACTAGATTCTAGAAAAAAATGGAACAGACGTCTACAGAAAAATCCATCTCAAAACTACAGAATATAAATTTTTAAAATTAGCATATGGGACATTCTCAAAGACAGACCATATGACAGGCCACATATCAAGTCTGAATAAATTAAAAAAAAAAACAAAATCATATCTAGCACCTTTCAGACCACAGTGGAGTAAAAGTAGAAATTAACTCCAAGAAGAACTCACGAAAACAAAAACATGGAAGCTAAACAATCTGTTCCTGAATGATCCTTGGGTCAAAAGTGAGATCAAAATGGAAATTAAAACATTCCTTGAAATGAGTGGCAATAATGAAACAAGTTATCAAAACCTCTGGGACACAGCCAAAGCTGTGCACAGAGGAAAGTTTATAACGCTTAAGACCTACGTTAATGAGACTGAAAGACTGCATATCGACAACCCAACATCAAACCTCAAGGAACTAGAAAAGCATAAACAAACCAAACCCAAAAGTAGCAAAAGAAAAGAAATAACAAAAATCAGAACAGAACTAAATAAAATTGAAATACAAAAAATACAAAAGATCAATGAAACAAAAAGTTTGTTTTTTGAAAACAAACAAAACTGACTACTAGCTAGATGAATTAAGAAACAAAGATTCTTGAAAATTGAGGTGGGAGGATCACCTGAGCCCAGCAGGTAGAGGTTTCAGCGGCCATGAGTGCGCCACTGCACTCCAGCCTGAGTGACAGAGTGAGACTCCGACTCAAAAAAAAAAAAAAAAAAAATTAGAAGACTCAAATGAGCACAATCAGAAATGAAACTGGAAACATTACAACTGCTAAACTGCTATCAGGAAATTTCAAAGATCATCCAAGACTATGTTGAATAACTTTATGCAAGCAAACTAATCTAATCTAGAGGAAATTGATAAATTCTTGGAAACGTACATCCCCCAAGTCTTGAATCAGAAAGAAATAAAAACACTGAACAGGCTAATAATGAGTAGCAAGATAGAAACAGTAATTATAAGTCTCCCATAAAAAAAAAGTCCAGGACCCGAAAGACTCATAGCTGAATTCAACCAGACTTTCAAATATTATTGAAGCTATTCCATAAGATTGAGTAGGAGGGAAACCTTCCTAACTCATTATATGAGGCCAGTATCACCAAAGTCAGAAATAGATACAACAAAAAAGAAAACTACAGACCATCATCCCTTATAAACATAAACAAAAATTGTCAACAAAATATTAGCAAGCCAAATTCAACAGCACATAAAAATAAAAACAAACAAACAAAAAACACCACAGTCAAATGGATTTTATCCCAGGGATGCAGGGTTTGTTCAACATGCGCAAGTGAATAAATGTGATTGACTACATCAACAGAATTAAAAACAAAAATCATATGATCATGTTAATAGGTACAGAAACAGCATTTGATAAAATCCAGCATCCTTCATGATAAAACCCTTAGCAAAATAGGTATAGAAAGAACATTCCTTAAAATAATAAAAGCCATATATGACAAATCCACAACTGCTGGAACAAGGCAAGGATATTCACTTTCACCACTTTTATTCAACATAGTACTGGAAGTCCTAGCCAGAGCAATTAAGAAAGAGAAAGAAATGGTATCAACTGGAAAAGAAGAAATCAAACTATCTCTGTATGCTAGCAATGTGATCCTATACCTATAGAATTTAACAACTCTCCCAAAAGACTCTTGGACTTCATAAGTGAGCTCGGTAAAGTTTCAGGATACAGAATCACCACACATAAATCAGAAGCACGGCTATACACTAATAGTGATCAAGTTGAGAATCAAATTAATAACTCAATTTAATTTACAATAGCCGACAAAAAGTTAAAATACCTAGGAATATAGTTAGCGAGGAGGCAAAAGTGAACAAGGTGAACTTCAAAACTCTGATGAAAGAAACTGTAGAGGACACAAGCAAATGGAAAAACATTTCATGCTTATGGGTTGGAAGAATCATCAATGTTAAAATGACCATATTACTGAAAGTAATCTACAGATTCAATGCAATCCCAAACTACCAGCATTATTTTTACTGAATTAGAAGAAAAATACTAAAATGTATATGGTACTCTAAAAAGAGCCAAAATGGTCAAAACAATTTTTAGCAAAAGAACAAAGATAGAGGCATCACATTACCTGACTTCAAATTATACCATAAGGCTATGATAACCAAAACAGCATGGTACTGGTACAAGAACACACACATGACCCAATGAAACAGAATAGAGAATCCAGAAATAAATTCAGCTACCTACATTCATCTGATCTTTGATGAAGCAGACAAAAACATACACTGAGGTAAGCACACCCTATTCAAAAAGTGGTGCTGAGAAAATGGAATAGCTACGTGCAGAAATAAACTTGATCCCTCCATTTCCCCACATAAAAAAATTAACTCAAGATGAATTAAAGATTTAAATGTCAGACTTGAAACCATAAAAATTCTAGAAGAAAACTTAAGAAAAACTCTTATGGACATCATCCTAGACAAATAATTTATGGCTAGAAATTATTATTAAAAATGGTTATTTTCTAATTCAAAAGCAAATGCAAATAAGTGGGACTTAGTTAAACTAACAGACTTCTGCATAGAAAAAAAAGCTAATAGAGCAAATAGGCACCCTACAGAATGGGAGAAGATAATTGTAAATTATACATCTGATAAAGGACTAATATTCAGAATCTACAAAGAACTCAAGCAAATCAGCAAGAGAAAAGCAAAAAACCCATTAAAAAGTGGGCAAGCCTCATGAGCAGACATCTCTCAAGAGAAGATATGGAAATGGTGACAAACACAAAAAATGCTCGACATCTCTCATTATCAGGGAAATGCAAATTAAAAACCTCACTTGTGAAGAAAGAGGAACAATTGAATACTGTTGGTGGGAGTATAAATTGTACAAACTCTATGGAAAGCAATATGGACATTTCTCAAACAACTAAAGGTAGATCTACCATTTGATCCAGCAATCCCACTACTAGGTACCTTCCCAAAAGAATAGAGATGGCTGAATGAGAAAGATACCTGCACCTGCATGTTCATTGCAGCACAAGTCACAGTTGCAAAAAGAAAAAAAAAATGTGGAATCAACCCAAATGCCAATCAGTTGATCAGTGAATAATGAAAATGTGGTATATATCCACTATGGAATACTACCCAACTATCAAAAAGAATGAAATAATGTCTTTTGCAGCAACTTGGATGTGATGGGAGAGCATCACTCTAAGCGAACCAACTCAGAACCAGAAAACCAAACACCTCATGTTCTCACTTGTAAGTAGGAACTAAACTACGGATGTGCAAACACATAGAGGATGGTATAATGGACACTGGAGATACATAAGGGGGAGAGGAGAAAGAGATGGAGGGATAAAAGATATCACCTATTGGGTACAATGTGCACTGGTGGGGGCAGTGAGTACTAAAAATATTTGTATCACTCAAATGTATTGAAATTAAAAAATACAGAATATAGTAGTATCTCAGATCAGATGAGTTTTGTATGATCTCATTCACAAGGCAATTATCACAATAAGCGATAATTAAATAAAAAATAAATTTAAAGTTGAAAGCAAATTATGCGTTATTATTGTGGTGAACAAAGTTAACTAATTTGGGGTAACATTAATGCTACTATTTAATCTGCTGAATTCAGATTTTTAAGAAATAGTATTTTGGGGAGGTACTATTCACTACAACCCAATTCTTTTTTTTTTTTTTTTTTGAGTTGGAGTTTCACTCTGTCGCCCAGGCTGGAGTGCAGTGGCCGCTCCTGGCCACTGCAGCCTTGAACCACTGGGCTCCGGCAATCCTTCTTCCTCAGCCTTCCAAGTAGCCGGAATTACAGGCACGTGCTACCACGCCCGGCTAATTTTGTTTTTTATTTATTGTAGAGATGAGGTCTCGCCCCCAATTCTAATCATGTGAAAGTCACCAGATAAATTCCAAAAGAGAAGCATTCTACAATTTTCCTGGCCTAACACCTCAAAACTTTCAAAGTCATCAAAAACAAGAAAAAGTCTAAGAAACGATGACATCAAAAAGTTTCTAAGGTGACAAGATAAATAAAGGTAATGTCATACTCTTGATGGGATCTTGGCACTGTAATACAACATAAGACAAAAAAATTAAGGAAATATGAATGAAATATGGGAATTAGCTAATAATACACCAGTATAGCTTCATTAGTTGAGACAGATGTAAATGTAATATGAAATAATAGAACAAACTAGATTTCAGTATGTTGGAACACTGTTATTTTTTAAAATAAATCTAAAATAATTCCAAGTAAAGCGTTGCTTTTTAATAAAAGCTAGAGGATTATTTTTTAATGAGAAAAGCATGTTGATCCTCACCCTAATTTTCTACATCTGCATATCTGGAATTTCTTTCAACACTTTATGATTAATTGAGTCACTCAAATTTGCAATGACTATCATTATTTATTTGTTTTTAAGGTGGCATTACAACCATTAGGAAATGTAAAGACTTTGTTTTAGACATTGGAAATTGACTACCAAAGAATAAGAAATTCACTAAGTGACCTACAACATTGTTTGTCTATGCTTATTGTGGTTTTTCTCAATTTGTGATCAGCATACCTCTGGTAGCAGAATCACAAAGGGTGCTTGCTAGAAATATTGATTTCTGGGGGCAAACCTAGAGCTCATGAACCAGAATCTCGGAATGGGAAATTATGAAAGGAAAGGAAAGACCAAGAATATAAAACCTTAGCAAGACTTTCAGTTTAGCCAATTATCATCATAAATTTTGTGGCTAAATAATCATTGGAGAAGAACAATAGGAAGTTATTTTAGAATTATTAAGATTATATTTTGTTCAAACATGAACACAATAAATAAAAGTGTGCATCCCTCATGTTTAGCATTAAATAAATAATACAAAGTCTGCATTTTCCAAATATGCACATGACCTTTTATTAACTTTCGTCGTCCTGCCATCACACTCTTTAAATTATTGTAAATTAGTTGATCTTGTTTATCTAACTTATTTTCTGAAAGTCACTAAGTGAAACTGATTCTTAGGAGTTCTATACAATGGCACCATTTCAAAAACACTTTTGTTACTTTCATGTAATTCGTAGTTTATTCAGGATGATTTTTAAATAGCAATTTTAGATATACCCTAGCAAACAAAGCATGTATTACTCTAACAAATAATTTTCAGTGAACTTCTATTTTGAAGTCAGTTGGTGAATCACTTTTTTGTGTACATGTATGTATGTGTTGCTTTTAAACTTAGAGATGTTTCCATTTGGTATTTCCCTAACTGAATGGTTTTCTATTTCTGTTTAAAGTCTAGTTGAATATTAAAGGTCCTAAACTCAGTTACTGGTGTATTGTTTTATTTTTTATGAAACAATAAAAACAATCATCTATGATTTTTTCCTCCAACTAAATTTTTGATAACTCAGATGTATATGACATTTTAAATTAGAAATTAAACCATGTCCTAAAATAACCCCAAATGGCAAATAATTTATTTTGTCCAGAAGTAATGTCATCACGAAATCAGCATCTTTTTTTAGTTTGCATCTAGATTGCAAAGGCAGTAATAAAAATGGCTAGAGATTAGCAAGCAACAATAATCATGAAAGGTGAGCCTATTTTTAGTGTTATCCACAAGTTTTCTATTTCTTGTAGATATCATTGTGATTTTAGAAAATGTTACAATAACAATTTGAATTCTAACCAGAAATGAGGGAATATATTTTTGAAAGTAAGTGAGAAGCAAAACCAAGGCCAGTGGGTGAGAGCTACACAGAACTCAACAATAGAAAAAATTTTGAAGAAACTTATAGCCACTCAAAGATGGCAAAATTATGTCATCAACTAATAACACTTGTCTTTGGAGGCATGTTCGGAAGTTGAACAATTTATTTTCTCACTCTGCTGCCCAGACTGGAGTCTAGTGGCACGGCACACAGCTTACCACAGCCTTGACCTCCAGGGTTCAAGAAGTCCCTCCACCTCAGCCTCCCAAGTAGCTGAGAGTATAGAAGTGCACTGTTATGCCTTGCTAATTTTAAAATTTGTTTAAAATTTATTTTTAGAGATGGGGTCTCTCTATGTTGCCTAGGGGGAACTTGAACTTCCAGGTTTCAGTGATCATCTTGATTCAGGCTCCCAAGTGCTGGGATTACAGGTGTGAGCCACCACATCTGACCATTCATCATAAGTACTTTCTGCCCCAGTCCTGGAATCAGCCATTTCTCTAAGAGAATCCTTTTAACAGAGAATAGTATTAGAAACCAAGGTCTGGGCACTAGGTATGCTGTCCGCTATTGGGGTTTCATTTCTTTTAGGTCTTCTTGTATGTATACTAACCTATGTATGAATGTTTGCACGTGTGTATGCAAGGGATCATTTGTATCTGTATTAAACCAAACATGAGATTATATTTATGTATCCAACCCTATTCTATTCGTACATGGATCTTCTTTCTTCTACCCTTTGCATACTTGTGAATTCCCACTGCAGCCGTGAGAAATTTCTCTCCCACCATCTGCCATTCCAGCAAACATTTATTGTAACTTCAGAATTGTTAAGCTTCATCCTCATGGCAAATCATTTTATTAAATAAGAATAGTGTTTATGTACAGTTTCTTTTGCCTTTAGTCTTATAGACCCTTCTCACTTCAAAAATTACTTAGGTCAGCACATTTTGTCTCTACTCCCTCAATGATGTTGTTTCATATATCTGTGATACAATTAGATTATCTTATCACATTTTGGAATCTTTCCTGGGATTCACCATCCTCCTACGTGATCTTTTAAATTTTGCTTCGTTAAGGAACTCTCTGATTTCTGTAAGTTTTGTGGCTTTTGGCAAATGCATAGTGGCATATATCTGTGATTATAATATCATAAGGAATAGTGTCACCATACTAAAAATACTTCTTGTGCTTCATCCAGTCCATCCCTGCTCTCCCCTACTTTCCCAGAAACCCTGGACATCAGTCGACTCTGTACCAACTCTACAGTTCTGCCTTCTCCAGAATGTCATATAAATGGAGTCATACAGAATGTTGCCTTTTCAGACTGGCTAAGTAAAATACTAGCAATGTTCATTTCAGGTTCATTTATATCTTTGTGTGGCTTAATATTTCATTATTTTTATTGCTGGAATAGTATTCCATTGTACTAAAGTACAATAGTTAGTTTAGCAGTTCATTTGTTGAAGAACATCTTGGCTGATTTCAGGAATCAGTTGGCTAAATACCAAGGAACATGGTTGCTAGATTATATGGTTAAAACTATATTTGACTTTGTATAAAACTGCTAAATTGTGTTTTGAAGTTTGTAACACTTTGTATTCCCATTAGTTCTTGTTGCTCCACATCTTTACCAGAAATTGGCATTCTCTCTCTCGCTTTCTCTCTCCATATGTATATATATATATATATATATATATATATACACACACACACATACATATATATTTAAAATATAAGTATTATATATAAAGTTGTGGTATATCATTGCCATTTTAATGAATTTTCCTAATGACAAATGATATTAATACCTTTTAATGTGTTTATTTGATATATACGTGCTTTTCTTTTAGATCTGGCCAGTTATAAAGATTTTTAAATTCTCTTATTGTTAAGTTTCAAGAGTTCTTTGTACATTTTGAATACAAGTCTTTTATTGAATATGATAAAAGTAGATATTTTATAAATATTTCCTTCTAGTCTGTGGCTTGTCTTTTGTTTTTAATCTTAAATGTACAAAGAACTTTTATAGAATAGGAGCTTTAATTCTAGTAATGGCTGACATTAGCTTTTTCTTTTGTATATCATGGTTTTTGCATTGCCTTTTTAAGATTTTGAATTATCAACATTAACTTTACTCTCCATTTGGGATAGAGTAATTATGGAAAAATGATAATTTCAATTTGTAAATTAATGGGCCGGATTAGATAAATCTTTACTGTCCCTTTCAGCTCTATAATTCTCGTGAAATGCATACACCTTTAAATAGTGATTATTATTTCCATAATATTTTCTGCATTGTGGCTACACAGATTGTATACTTCATTTTCTTTGGTCTTCATTTGAATTTATTTGGCCTTCGAACATCCAAGTATTTTTCTATTTCCAGTTTCAGTTTTCATCCTCTAACTAGAAAAGATAAAAAGTGATTATACCTACTATATCACTTTTTTGCCTCACTGTCTAGACCTTTCTCTGAATTCATGGATCAGTGGTTATAATGGCAATTTGGGGAAACTTGACTTCAAGTCAGCGAACGTTTTCTTCCATTGAATAAGTTATTCTTAAGCTTTTTTATTTTAATTAAGATTTTTCTGAGTGTATATAATTGGTGTTCAATAGCATGATGCCATAGCTAAGCTGTTAGGGACCCTATTCTAAATGCACTCTTTTAGGAAGAATTGGGAATCCTAGATTTGACACGGGAGTCAGAGGTGCAAGATCTCAGATGCTCATTAGAAAAAGTACTTTAGCCACAGATCATCCTTCTTCACCCAAGCAGACAAGAATATGCTTATGGATTAATGACTGCAATCCTGAAAACACAATTTTAGAATCCCCTGTATTGATTCCAAAAGTATCCAGGTTCTAGATTTGAATCCTCAGGCATCTGCAAGGGGTGGGTAGGCTATCACTATCACCAGAAACTGATTTTTAGATTAACTGGTAGGGTCAGCCCATATAGAATTGTAAAATTTTGAAAATTTGTCTTTGGTCCACATTCTTTCACAGTCTCACAATCTTCACTTTTCTCTCAAATGTTCAGTAAATGCATTAGTTCTTACTCTTTCCTTATAAAAGTTTGCTCTTAGTCACTTTATTTGTGTTAAATTACAAATAATAATCAATCAACATGTGAGAGCATTATGTCTCTCTTAGGATTCGTTGGGTTTTAATAAACAATCATACCATAAATTTTTTAAAAAGCCGAGATTTTGCTATAATTTTGTGGAAGCTAGTGGACTTTTCAACATTTCTAAAATGACCTCGCAGGAGCACTTACATGTCCTATCTTAAGGCTGGTTGTCGTTAAGAGTAAAATTTCTTGGCAGTAAATTATTCGTTAAAAAATGCTCACTATTCTGATGCATCCCCAAAAGGCACTTTAGGATGGTAGAAAGTGTCATATTTTATACTACTATAGGTCTGATAATGACTCACTTATTTAGATAACTACAAATATTTTATTACAAAAAACCAATATGTACGCATTCAAATATTTTTATGCAAATGCAACTTATTTTTACAGTACACTTTTTCTGATGATTTATTGCACCATTTGTTAATAAGGAAACTTAGAAAATCAGTTGTATTTATTTTTTATTTATTCTTTTTTTATTTTAAAGATGTGGAGTACAATTCAGGGTTAGGTATACAAATGTTCATTATGCAGGTACCCTTATAGATGAGGTGTGCCCCTCCCTACCCTGGCAGTTTTCTTAACTGCCAATCACACCCCCCTCCCCTGGCAGTGTACCACTACTGTCAATCCCTTTATTATAGTATTATGGTAATTGTTCAAGGTTCCCTTATGAGTGAGAACATATGGTACTCTGTTCTTTGTTTCTGTGATAGATCACTGAGTATAATAGACTCTAAATCCATCCAAGTTGCTGCAGAGTCCATAAGTTTGTCTTTCTTTATGACTGCATGAAATTCCATTGCGTATATGTACCACTTTTTTTTTTTAATCCAGTTCAGCTTCAATGGGCAGCATGGTTGATTCCTTGTTTTTGCTATTGTGAATAGAGCTGCAACAAATATTCATGTGTAGGTGACTTTTTTGTAGAATAATTTGAATTTCCCAATAAGGGGATTGCTGGGTCATATGGAAGGTCAATTTCTAGTTTTTTCACACTGTCTTCCAAAGAGGTTGCACTGGTTTGCATTCCCACCTGTAGTGTAGAAGTATTCCTTTTTCTCTGCATCCTCACCAGCATCTGTTATTGTTTGTTTTATTAATGATGGTCATTCTTAATGGGGTTAGGTGATAGCTCAATGTGGTTTTGATTTGCATTTCTCTGATGATTAGAGAGGCTTCATGTGCCTGTTGGCTTCCCATATATCTTCTTTTGAGAAGTGTCTATTCATGTCTTTTGTCCACTTTTTAATGGGGCTGTTTGTTTTTTTTATTTTCTGTGCGTTTGAGTTCCTTGTAGATCCTAGATGTTAAACCTTTGTCAGATATACAGTTGGCAAATATTTTTTCCCATCCTATGAGCTGTCTCCCTGCACTCTTGATGATTTCTTTTGCTTTGCAGCTCGTCAGTCTGATGAGGTCCCACTTGTCTATCTTATTTCCTATGGTATAAGCACTTAGGGTTCTGATCAGGAATTGGTTGCCAGTTCCAATTTCCATAAGGATGTTTCCTGCATTTTCTAGATTCTTATAGTTTGAGGTTTTACGTTTAGGTCTTTGATCCATTTAGAGTTAATTTTTGTGTATGATGATAGGTAGGGGTCCTGTTTCAATCTTCTGCATGTGATCAGTCAGTTTTTCCTGCACCATTTACTAAATGGGTTGTCTTCTCCCCAGTAGTTGTTGTAAGAGGTTGTGTCAAAGGTAAGTTTGTTGAGAAATTGAGGCTTTGCTTCCAGAATCTCTTTCCTGTTCCATTGGTCTATATGTCTGTTCTTGTATCAATACCAGGCTGTTTTGATTACTGTAGCCTTATAGTAAGGTTTGAAATCTGAAAGTGTGATACCTCCTGCTTTGTTTTGTTTTGGCTATTCGTGGTTGTTTATGTTTTCATGTGAATTTCTGTATTGTCATTTCCAGGTCTGTGAATTTCTGTACTGTCATTTCCAGGTAGTTGCTTATCCATCATAACTACAATGAGATATCACCTTATGCCAGTCAGATTGGCCATTACTGAAAAATCAAAAAAGATACTTGTGCACGCATGTTTATTGCAGCACTATTCACAATAGCAAAAACATGGAACCAACCATGCTGTCCATCGAAAGTAGACTGGATAAAAAAAATGTGGTACATATACATGATAAACTATTACACAGTCACAAAGAAGGACACAATTATGGACTTCACAGTAACTTGGATAGATTTAGAGTCTGTATTACTGAGTGATCAATTACAGAAACAAGGAACTGAGTATCACATGTTCTCACTCATAAATAGACCCTGAACATTTATCATAATACTCTAAGAAAGGGATTGACAGTAACGGGAAACTGCCAGAGGGGGGGGGGGGGGGGGGGGGGCACACTTCATCAATAATGGTACCTGATCTCAAACCAGGTGATGTGGGGACCAAAGTAAGGCCAAACTTGACCTGTACAATGACTATTTGTATATCTAACCCTGAATTGTACCCCACATCTTTAAAATAAAAATTTAAAAATAAGTAAGTAAATAAAAGTTGAGATAAAAAAAGATTAAAAAACAACAGATGCTGGCATGGATATGGAGAAAAGGGAATGCTTATAAACTGTTGGTGGAAGTGTAAATTAGTACAACCTCTATGGAAATCACTATGAAGATTTCAAAAAGAACTAAAAGTAGATCTACCATTTGATATTAGGTATCTACTAAAAGGAATAGAGGTCTTTACATAAAAAGACACCTACACCCTCATGTTCATGGCGTCAATTTATAATCGCAAAGATGTGGAATCAGTCTAAATGCCCATCAGCTGATCAGTGGATAATAAAAATGTGATATATATACATGATGGAATACTATTCAGTGATCAGAAAGAATGAAACAATGTCTTTTGCAACAACTTGGTTGGAATCGGAGGACATCATCCTAAGTGAACTAACTCAGGAACAGAAAACCAAACAGCATGTTGTCACTTATAAGTAGGTGCTAAACTAAGGATCCACAAAGACATAGAGAATGATATAATGAACTCTGGAGACTCAGAAGGTGGAGGGGAGAAGCCGGGGAAGGACCAAAAAAAAAAATCACCAGTCAGGTACAATGTGCTCAGATGGGGGTAGAGGGTATATGTAAAGCCCAGACCCAAAACTATTTGTACCCCCTAAATCTAATAAAATAAAAAGAAAATAATTGCTTATCTATTTACCAGTGCCTTCTGACTGGGGAAATGTTTAGAAAGAATCTTTTCAAGTATTCCAACTGTCTTTTTTTTTTTTTTGTCGCCCAGGCTGGAGTGCAGTGACAAACTCATGGCCACCCCAGCGTTGATCTGCTGGGCTCTGGCGATCCTTCCGCCTCAGCCTTCCAAGTAGCCGGAATTATAGGCATGCGCTAACACACCCGGCTGATTTTTTGATTTATTGTAGAGATGAGGTCTCGCTGCCCAGGCGAGTCTCGAACCCGCGGGCTCAGGCAATCCACTCACCTCAGCTTCCCAAAGGCGTGGGATTACAGGCTGAGCCACCGAGCCCGGCCAAACTGTCTTTTTTAATATAATTCAAATGGTTTTTAAGCAAATTTTTCAAAAACATTTAAGAACAGTTTGAACAAAAAGGCTCCAACTCAATCTGATCAGGAATATATGCATACTTCTCAGTATGTGATAATTACATCATCTTGGCTTCCTACTTAGGCAAACTTAACTTCTATGGAAACTTACATCATTAGAAAGCTGCCTTATATTCTAGTTCTCAGGATTCCTTCACATTGTAGGCTTCCACTTCTCCAGAAATTAAACTGTGTGACTTCTTTTGGTGAATGGAATGATGTAGGTGTTGCCCTTGTAGAAGTTTTTTAAGAGCCAGTGCACAATTCCTTATGTTTTCTTTTCCTTTCCCTGGCTCTTGGCAATGTTTTGGTGATGGAAGTCTATCACATTGGGTTCTAAAATGAAGATCACCATTATTAAGCAGAGCCCTGGCCCTACTGAGAGGGTCCCATATAATGTATTGCAAATCAAACACAATAGAGGATTCTTTATTGCTGCAGGGTAATCCAGCCTGTTCTAATACACATATATTTAGATTTCTCAAATGAGCAGATATATGTGCAAAATAAAGTTAATTTTCAAAGTCATGAATATAAACATACTGATTAAATATTTCTTCCAGAGGGACTTGAAGCATTAATTACCTAGCATAACACTAAAGACTTTATAAGTGAAAGTCAGCATGGTTCAGCCTGAAATAGCAGTTATTTGTAAACATTCTCCATCTCTTTACAAAGCTGAGGACAGTCAAGAATTTGGAGGTTTGCCATTGATATAAATGATCATTTTAACAGATTTTAAAATACTTTTCCTAAAATAATTGTACATACAAATGAGATTAAACCGTTCTTATGTTTTCAACCCAGAATAATATTTTGCTTCTCTTGTAACAGTTTAGAGGCTTAAATCATGTTTTCTTAGCAGATCAAATGTGTCCTTGGTGTCGAAGCTTAACCCAGTAAATCACTTTTAGTCTGTGTTGCTATTTTGGATAAAGATGTCAATTCATTTAAGACTCTATTGTGTAGTCATTTGTATTTTTGATTCTTGACTTAAAAAAAAAGCTTTCATGAAATTCTTTATTCACTCATATTTGAAAAATAGCTATTAATGAATATTACTTTGCCAAACTTAAGAAAGTAATCATTATTTGGTTTCTGCCAATATCTGTAATATTTTAAAACCTTAGCTTTAAAAAAAATCAATATTTTTTATTATGATATTGTGGGATACGGTTAAGGGTTAGGTATACAAATATGCTTCGTTCAGGCACCCTTGTTGATAAGAGGTGTCTCCCTGTCCCCTGACAGATGTTTAATACC
>NW_007057698.1:0-874 GCF_000164805.1 Carlito syrichta | reverse complement strand
CCACCTTCCAAAGTGCTGGGATTACAGGCATGAGCCAAATAAGGATCAATCAGAGTTTATGCTAATGCAGGGACTTTGGGCAAGGTCTCTAGATTGCCTCCAAATGGGACTGATCACCAACAAGACCAAGCAGGCAGGAGGTGAGATTTCATCCCTATCCACCAGCCTCTGGGAGGGATGGTGGTGCTGGAGTTTAAGCCCTATTTAACTCGATAAAAATTCGAAGGAGATTCTACAAGCTTCTGTTTGCTGCACACGAGGAGGTGCTGGGAGCGTGGCACATCCAGAGGGCAGGGAATTTACCCCCACCGTCCTCGTCCCATGCACCTCCCCCATCTGGCTGCCTGTGATGTGTCCTGTTTGGCAAACCAGTAAACATAAGTGTTTCTCAGCTCTGTGAGCCATTCTTGCAAATTATGGAACCCAGTAGGGAGTTGTAGAAACCCCCAATGTGTAGAAGTACCAGAGGCCCAAACTTAGAATTGCCATCTGAAGTAAAGGTGGTCTTGTGTGATTGAGCCCTTAACTTGCAGGGTCTGACACTACAGGTAGAGTCAGAATTCAATTAACTGTAGAACTCCCAGCTTGTATTCAGAGAGTTGAAGAATTGATTGGTGTGGGAAAAAAACTACACACGTCTGGTGTCAGAAGTATTGTGTGAGAGTAAAGAGAAACAGCTTGTTTTTTCCAGCATAACTTGTTACCTATATCCAGAAATAATTTGCTCTTGTCAGGCACTATAGTTTAGGTCCCTGTGATGGATAAGAACTGTGGCTTAAAGAAGCTAAATAGTTTGCTTGGTGTTTCCTTCTACTTAGTACTTCTATTACATTCTTGAGGCAGCTCATTTTCCTGATCAAGAAATTTAAAGACT
>NW_007057697.1:60336-61122 GCF_000164805.1 Carlito syrichta | reverse complement strand
GAATCGACTATGTAATAAGAAAACTTCCTACAAAAAAAAAGCCCTGGTCCAGATGGCTTTCCAGAAAAATTCTACAAGACATTTAAGGAGGAGCTGATACCAATCCTACTGAAGGTATTCCAGGTGATTGAAAAAGTTGGAACTCTCCCCAAATCACTTTATGAAGCCAACATCACATTGATACCCAAGCCAGGTAAAGATCCAACAAAGAAAGAGAACTATAGGCCAATATCTTTGATGAACATAGATGGTAAAATTCTCAACAAGATCCTAGCAAACTGAATTCAGCAATATATCTCAAAAATCATCCATCATGACCAAGTAGGCTTCATCCCTGGGATGTAAGGCTGGTTCAACATTCGTAAAACCATAAATGTAATTAAATACATCAACAGATGTCAAAACAAAACCACATGATTATATCATTAGATGCAGAAAAGACTTTGGATAAAATCCAGCACCCCTTCTTGATAAAAACCCTTGAACATCTAGGCATATGGGGAACATACCTCAAAATAGTAAAAGCCATCCACGAGAAACCCACAGCCAGCATACTCCTAAATGGACAAAAATTGGAACCATTTCCCCTGAAAACTGGAACAAGACAAGGATGCCCATTCTCACCCCTCCTGTTCAACATAGTATTGGAAGTCCTGGCTCAAGCAATCAGAGAAGAGGAGACAGTCAGGGTATCCAAATAGGAAAAGAGAAAGTCAAGTTATCTCTCTTTGCAGGTGATATGATTGTGTACCTTGAAAACCCAAGAGAATCTGTCAAAAACCTCCT
>NW_007057697.1:46176-58823 GCF_000164805.1 Carlito syrichta | reverse complement strand
AGTGCAACCTCTGTGGAAAGCAGTGTGGCGATTCCTAAAAGCTCTAAATATCAACCTCCCATCTGACCCTGCAATCGCCCTACTGGGAATATACCCTGAAGAACTCAAATCACTCTATCAAAAAGATACCTGCACACGTATGTTTATCGCAGCATTGTTCACATTAGCAAGAACCTGGAAACAACCATGCTGCCCATGAAAAGAGGACTGGATTAAAAAAATGTGGTACATGTACACAATGGAATACTATGCAGCCATAAAAAAGAACAAAATCATGAATTTCACAGCAACCTGGTTGGAACTTGAGTCTATATTACTGAGTGACCTCTCACAGAAACACCTCTCACTCATATAATAGACCTTGAACATCCAATGTAATACTATAAGAAAATGACTGATGGTACTGGGAAACTATGGGGTGGGAGGAGGATGGGATTAATAAATATCTGTCTGGGGAAGGGGAAACACCTCTTATCAACAGGGTGCCTGAATGAAACATAATTGTACACCTAACCCTTAACTGTACCCCACAAAACCATAATAAAAAAAAAAGAAAAACTTATGGTGTACAATGGGAAGACATTGGACAAAAAAGGGAAGAAAATAAATTATTCTATCATTCTCCAACCCTTTTCCACCAAATGACTGACAAACCTAGGATCTTCTTAGTTGCCCATCTCACTTTTATGACTTTTAATACCCTGGTCCAAGAAGGCTCCGTTATTGTAGGGTAATGGAAAGAACATTAGCTTGGATATCTGAACTTGATTCTAGTCTTGACTCTGCCACTAATTTGTTTTGCAGCTTTAGTTTTGTGTATTCCCTATTGACTCATCTGTTGATTAAAATAGTGGTGCTAGATATCTAAGACCTCTTCTGGAACATTTTATGTGTTCATCCATATAGTAGCCACATCTTTAAGCACCTTCAGGTGAGAAATGAAATCTCTTCAAGCAACAGAGTACCCCAGTCTCATTGGCTGTCAAGGATAGATAACTCCTCCTCTCCTTTCGACACACAGATGTCCCTCTGAAGTCATTTTCCAGAGCCTTGGGGATAGAGAGAGGACATACTTCTCTTGACCCACAATATCCAATTCAACACCAAGTCCTGGTGTTTCTGAGTCCAAAGACATAACTGAAGCTCTTCCTCTTGGCTATGACCTAAGTACTGTCCAGCTCCTCAATGGTCTTCTCACTAACCCCTTTTCACCCTGCAATGTATTCTCCACACATAGCCAGACTACTCTTTTTCAAACTTAAATCATACCACTCAACCCCATGAGAATCCTCCAGTGACTTCCTACAGCAGCTAGAATAAAATCCAAATACCTTGCCTTGGCTTGCAAGGCCTTTCCGACCTGGGCCTGCCTCCTTCTCAATGAGCATGCATTTTCCCCCACCCCTATGCTCCAGCCTCACTGGGCTTTTCTATCCCTCACACACCTAGTTCTATCCCCCCACAATCTCTTTGTACTTCCTGTTTCCTCCACTGATAATGTTCCTTCTGTGACCCTTTGCATTGCATTCTGCCTTCTCTTTTAGTTTTAGCCTTCTAAACAATCACCTCCATCACAAGCCTACCCTGACCATTCCACCTAAAATAAAATCAAATGATCTCAACTCTCTCTTTTCCTGCTGATAAGGAAGACTCCCCTCCCCACCCCCACCCCACCCCTCCCACCCACCCCAGTTCAAATCTTTTCCAATCTGGGAGAGAGTCTACATGTAGTTTGTAGGAATTTCTGATAGGCACAATGAGTATTGGTTAGCTAAAATTAGGAGGGAGCTTTTCTGTCTTTTTAATAAATTCCTACTTTCTAATAATAATAATAATAATAATAAAATTAGAAGGATAATTTTTAGCCTTCACAATGTTAATGTAATCATGAGTTAATAGAAGTTTTTGTTCCTAATAATGTAAATCCAGCTTCCTGTTAAGCCAAAAGATAATCATTAAAAACATAGTCTTATACCTGATTTACTTGCATTAAGCCAACACCTATTCTAGTGTTCTGCTTATCTCATTTTGGGCTGGAATCATATCAATAGACGATTCAGGCCAGGGATTTTGTTTTCAATGATTCATAGTTTTTCACAATAGTAAAGAAGATAACCTGCTCTGGAAAGCATTTCTTTGTTTCAAAGGCATGAAACTTGGGATGGTACAGAAATGTATAAACAATGAACATCAGAGTAATGAAAGATATCATGAAAATGCTCTGAAATTTCATAGCTTGATGTTACTCTATAGCAAATCTTAACACTTGCACTTATAAATATGTACTATAAAATTCAAGAAGGTGGCCTGGCCCTGGTATCTATGCTGACTTGTCTTCCTGAATTCCTAATTCAGAAATAAACCTCTTTCTTCCCCCCCAAAAAAACAAAACAAATCAAAACAAAAAACAAATAACACTAAACAAAAATCTCCCATCTTCTTTAATTATAATAAGTCAAATGATAAGACAGTTCATACAATAGATATATTTTTAAAATAGCATAAACCTTGTTCAAGTGCTGGGAGAACAGATTTTTGGTGATTAGTAACAAAATACTTTAAGAAAGTAAGACTTTATAAGCAGAACACTTATATGTAATAAACCCAGATCTGTTACCTATCTTGCTTTGTGATTTTTACTATGTGAATTGACTCAAATCTTCCTTCATTGTGTATCTTCCTTCAATGCATGTTAAACAAGTAAGAAAATAGGGATGTAATAATATTTATCAGACAGCTACCTGGTAGACTATTATGAAGACTAATGGATACTGTTTGCTTTGTAATGCCATCCTTTTAATTGAAATGAAAGTAGCCTTGCATTCTATTTTCCTCAGAGCTGGGTGGTGAAGAGCATTATTCATTGTTAAATGTGTATTTTTTTCCTTAAGATTCTAAGAAAAGGTAGACAGAATCTTTGAAGAAAAACAGATAAACTTCTTATTATTGACCATATGACTAAAATTCATCTATAATAAATCAGGAAATTAATAGCTCACATTTGAGTTATTTAATATACCAGTCACCATTACATATTATGCACACTAACTTATGAGGAAACCAAATCATAAAGAGGTTAACTAGTCTAGTATCACAAAGCTAATAATTATGGAACTAAGATTCAAATCCAGGTAGTCTTGCTTAATCATGTGCTTAACCACAATGTTCAATTGCTTTTATAACAAATATTACTTTTGTCAAAGTAACTATATACTGAGAACTTCACATCTATCTCTCTAGTCCTGACTTCCTAAAATATTTAGCATCTTAACAAACTTGCTGATCACCCATTATATGCCAATAACATTTCTAAGTGCTGGATATTCAAAAATATGGAAATCAGGACCCACTTGCTTGGAACTTGTATTTAACAAAGGGGGCAGATAAATACATAATAACAAGGAGATGTGATACATTCTAGCAGATGTATGTGCTGTGTGGTCTGGCAATGTGATGTGCTAATGGGGTACGAGCTTGTAGTGCCTTCTTTAGAAGTCCAAGATGATAACCAGCTCAAAGACCAACTGAGGAGAGACGAAGATGGAAAGGAGACATGAATTCGAAAGCATCCTGTATCCAGTGGTCTATTTGATACTTTTTGCTTTTAAAATCTGCTTACAACACCTTATTTTCTTGAGGTAAAAATGTGATCCTCTACTGGTGTTTCTCATTTTGGTTAATAGTGTCCTAAGCTACACAACCAACCAAGGCAGAAATTCTCCAGACATCCTTGAATTCTCTTCTTTTCTCATATTTTATAGCTAATGAGTCTCCAAGTTCTGTTGCTTTGACATCCCCATTACCCATACAGTTATTTATCCATCTATACTCCTCTTAATCTCAACTCTACCTCCTTATTTTCTTCTTACTCTTCAGCATCTGTTAAGGATATTCTTGCGCTCCTTCCAATACACTTTATGTTTAATGGGAAACAATTATTCTAAAATACCAATCCAATCCTGTCATTACACTAAAATCTTCAGTGGCTTCCTATTGCTCTAAGGGGGGAAAATATCTCTAGATCTTTAGCATAATCATCTATTTACCATCAGACCTAATCTGTTCTTCCAGCCTCTGCTTCTGTACTATGTAACTCACTTATACTGGAATCCAGCTATGCTCAACTACTTACAGTTATTCTAATGCACATGTTGGATAGTTTAGTGGTTAAGCAGTGTTGTTTATTTTATTTTATATTTTTTGGTGATCAAGCATCTTTTCCTTCTATGTAACTATAAATATGTAATTCTATCTGCTTGAAATATCCTCTTTTTATCCAACTGTTCACCTGATAATTTCTTACACTTTAATATTATTTGATGTGCTAAGCACTCCGATATAAAAAGTAGCCAAAATGTCACCTATCCTAGGATGTCTTGTCTGGATTCCTGAAGGATGACCAAGAGAATCTTGCTAAATCCTTCTATAGTGACTCTATTACAACTGCTATCACAGAGGTGTAATTATTCATTTATCTCCTTCAGATCCCTGAAGGAGAAGTCCTTTGTGCTTACTGTGCTTTGAAATCTGCTCAATAGCTTAAGAAGATGGTTTATTGACTTAACTGTTATCACCTTACCAATTTCTATCTTCTCAATATAATTTTAATACTAGCAAAAATCAGATATCTTTTAACGTTTACTAATTCCTGTACCAAATAGTTATTGAGATTCTGCTATAGTCTGGCACTTTACTAGGTTTCAGGGATAAAAGCAACAACAACAATAACAAAACTTTTAGTTCATATTGTTGATGTTTAAATTCAGGATTTGATGTGTTAATAAACACTGCCCCTCAAATAATGCCATAATTCTTTATTAAAATAATATGCCATCCAGCTAAGAACTTATTTATCGATAGTGTAACAACTTTTATTAATCTGAAAACCCACATATATATGTTTGAAATGCACATGGCATTACTGAAATAGAGACTGAGTTTAATGCAATAACACAGTAAAGACTTTGCATCAAAATTAGCTAGTTTCTGACACTGGAAATACATGATAAGGATAAGATGACACAGATGCACGCATGTATGCATGCTTACACACACATGCACGCATGTATGCATGCTTACACACACACACACACACACACACACACACACACACACACACACGCTGTAGTAAAAAACAGAATGGAGGGTAGAAGGAACAGATAGAAGCAAATAATGTCTTAATATCCGTGCAGTTACTATCAGTTTACCTAAGAGCTTAAAAACACAGGTTGGAATCGGAGCATACCAGGAATAGCTAGTAAATTCTAGGGTATTGATTTGCAGTCATTTAACTTCTTTCTCTTTTATTCTTCTCACCTGGAAAAAAGATTTTTAAAAATAGACTATTTGGTCATTTAGATATCTTTATGATGTTTCAGAGTCTACGTCTGCCTCAGTTCCTTCAGTCTGACCCACAGCTCAATGATCCACCACACCACTCATCACCCCAGTTCTCCAAGGGCCCTGTTTGACTTCTCTGGCAACTGATGTCCCTGTTTGAAACTCTCTCCTGCTTAGATTTCCATGAAACAAGACACATCCTTTTCACACTTCCCTAACAGACTCTTATTCTTTCCTCTAGGAGTCTTCCTTCTCCTACCATCAAGGCATCCCTCAATGTTTTTTACAGGATCTTCTTTCCGGTTTTCCCCTTGATTAGTTGACCCAATCCTACAGCTTCAACTATTACTTCTATGGGAATAATTCTCAAAATCTATATTGGAGATGTATTGGAAATATGATCTCCCTGGCACATTCCTATTTTGTATGTCAGCAGCTAACTCAGTATCACTATCTACCTCTCCTGAATTCACCTTAAATTCAACATGCTTTAAACTGAATCATCATCTTCTCCAGGGTGTATGTCTTTTTTTCTGATGGTATCAGCATCTTCTAGTTACTGAAACTCTAAATCTGGTACAGGAATCACCTTAGTCTCAATTGCCAATTCTTACAGAATGCTCCTCCATCAAATATCCTGTCTCCACCTCTTTGTTTCCATTTTCACTGCCTCTTCTTTAATAAACTTCCCTCATTAAAACTCTAGAAAATCCTTTTCCTACATTTACTTCCACATTTAATTGACTTTGCCTAAAACTATTCTCAACTTAGTTCTCTCTCTACGATGGGAGACCCAAGCTTTACCTGTACATTGGCCATGTATGTACCTAATCCTAAATTGTACTCCACATCTTTAAAATAAAAAAAAGTTCAGGTAGGCCTTTTTTTTCTCAGCTAACTTTGGCTATTGGGACCCACACAGGTGGTCTCAGCTATGAGAACATTTCACCCCAGATCTTCAGCCATAGTCCTTAAGCCATGGAAGGAAAGAAGACACAAGTCATCTCAAGTTCTAGGTAACCCAATGAGTATAACACACTGTAGAGATGCAGGATATGGTTAATAATATATTTGAGATATGGTTATTTTATAGAAGTTAAATTTTTTTTGTCTCATTCTAGGTCTTAAAGAAATGTATCTCAAATAAATCAATTGCAATTAAATCCAATACACACACAAATAAAAATAATATATTGACTACTGATTGCACTCTTTTGTATTTATTTTTTATTTTTTAAAATTTTTTATTTTAAAGATATGGGGTACAATTCAGGGTTAGGTATACAAATGTTCATTATGCAGGTACCCTGTTGATGAGGTGTTGCATTGCTAATTATATCATTTTTTTCACTTCTCAATTCCCTCATGTTTCTGCATTAGGACGTTTGTAAAAGAATAGCTTAGTTTAGGCAGCTTAACATTTTTGGGGGAAAGCATTAGATCTGGAATCAGAAAATACCATCTATTTTTCTTTCCAAATTATGGTCATCTCTGTGAACTTGGTCAACTTTCTGAGCATTTCTAAGGTTCCATTTTTTCACATCCACACAATATGGAAATAACGTCTATCCTGATTACTTTCCAGAGTTATTTAGAGATCCAAGTTAGATATAAAAAGAGCTTCAGAGAATTCTGAGCCTGGCTAATATTCAAATCACCTGAGAGAATTTCTGAGACCCTGTTCTCAGAGATCTCATTTTTAAAGGTGCTCTAGTGATCTTCTATTGGAAACTATATTATGCAAATTATAAAATTCTATACAGATGAGGGCTATTGTAATACTAACTACTACTTTCTCTAAAATTTGTCTTCATAGGTCATCAGTCATCTTTTCTGAGATCAATGGGATTGTAGATTTTCTTTGGATTGCTTTTAGTTACAGAGTTTATAAAGACTGTTATCTTAAGTAAATATTTTTAAAACGTTTGGCCTTCACTCTAAAGAAAACCTTTCCTTTTGGCAGAAGGCTGATAAATAAATTTGGTCATATCAGATGATTAGAGCACTCTATAGTCTAAATTACTCCATAAATCTACTCTTTACTTATTCACAATGAATCAAAGTAAATTCTCAAAAGTTATGAGTATGTCAGAAAACCCAGAAACATAAATATTTTAGAATTAATAAAATGCATCAAGTAAAAAAAAAAAACTCATCACTCTAATGCTTCTTTGTGGTTCTGAATATCATCTTAAGAACTGCAAGGTTTTCGTTTCCTAAACATTCACTATAACATGATGATATAAACTGACTCAGAAGCAGAAAACCAAACACTGCATGGTCTCGCTCATAGGTGGGAGCTAAATGGGCCCAAGGATGGAAATAATGGACACTGGGGACACCAACAAGGGGGGAGATGAGAGGGGAGGGGAGGGTTCAGAAACTTCGTATGGGGCACAATGTTCCCTATATGGGAAATGGGACACCTAAGACCCAATCCCCACCACTACACACAATATGTCCACATAACAAATACACATGTGTACCCCTGAATCTGAAATTAAAAAAAAAAAAGATAATGTATTTTTCCAGAGGCAGCTGATTTAATTTTATTTATTACATAATTTTTAGTGCAATTTGATAGACCATGATTTCTTTAAAGACAGTAACTTGACTATAAGAATGAACTGCTGACATAGAGACCAAGCATGAAACTAGAAATTACTTTATTGCATTACATGCAACTAAAAATTTCAACTAAGTAAACAATGCTACTTAGAAAGACAAAACCTTTCTAAGATTTAGTCCAACATAAAAGAGAGGTTGATCAGAAAAAAAGACTGATGATAGCTTTCTTTAATTTATTAACATCATTCCATAGCATTCAGCAAAGCATTCATCATATTGTGGCAATTTATAAAACAAGGTTAGATATATTTTGTTTAGACATTACCTTGATTGACTCCAACTCTTTACCATTTTCTTTGGAAAAGAAAAGAAACTAGAGTGTTTAGAAACCAATTTCTTCCAGATGATTAAGCCACCCATTGCTTTGATGTGGTCCCAAGTCTGAGCACACCCAGGGACTCATTATCAGGCCTTGATTAGCTTCAGTGCCACTCATCAAAGGCCCCCTCCCCTTGTGTTCTAACTATGTGCACAAATTTCAATTTTCCTTCTGTAGAGTTAGCACAGAATCATGGATAATTACAAAAGCTCGGAGTTCAAACATATTTGGGATCCAACACCGTCCCTGTCACTCTACAGGGTGTGACTTTGGGTAATTACTAATTTTGCTATGATCTTGCTACTCAAAGTGTGTCTGTAGGCAAGCAACAGTCACAGTACCTGGGTGCTTATTAGAAATGCAGACCCTCAGGCCCACCTAGAACTACTGACTCAAACTTTATCTGCAGGATGACCACTTGTGTATCTAATCTTGAATTGTACCTCACATCTTTAAAATAAAAATAAAAAGAAACAATAAAAAATAAAATCCTCTGAAAAATTGCCATTAAAATTTGAGAATCATCACCATGAGCCATAGTTTATCATCAGTCAAAATGGAGTTAAATAGGTTAAAAAGAATCTTTTTTAAGGCTCTTGTCAGAATTAAATGGGATTAATGATTAGAAAGGGCTTAGCCAAGTGCATAAAATATTATAAGATCAAAATTGATATTTATAATTAATAATTTAAAAGCACTTTTTGGAATTTTCTCATTTTAAAAGAAATTATTTACATTTTAAAGGAAATAAAATTTAAGGAATTTAGTAGCTTCTTTTGATTGTATATTAGTAAATGAAACCACCAAGACTTAAATCTCCATAAAAGAGTCATATATTTATATACTATACTCTGATGTATAGCACAAATGTAGTTTCCTTAATTTCTATAATTGATACAATATTCTTCACAGTGGAAAGGGGTGGAGAGACAAAACTTTGACATTAATAGTTTCTGTTATTTTCAGTGTTTGGATATTTTTTAGAGAGTTTTTCAAAATAGAAAACTTGGTGGTAACTATGATCTGGGAGCACCAATAAACATTTGTGTTTTTATTTTTTAAAAAAGTTGACATTTGCATACTCATAATATCACAATCTATTCTTGTTTGAATAAAGTAGAAACTTGTGTTAAGTGCATTGTTCTTTTTTTTTCTGCTTCCTACTAAGGTGGTATCTTTTTATTTGAAGGTTAAAAAAAGAACTTCTCTGCCAGGCAATGACAGGTTAAGCCTGGTCCCTTGAGCTAAAACCTGTTTCATCTGGGCCTTCAGAAAATTGCGCTGGCCCCACTGCTGAATCCTGACTCTTTCTGATTGCCTAATTTCTTTGCACAGTAGCTTTTTATTCTGACTCAGACTCTTTCAGAACCTCTAGATTTCTTCAGTGGATAATATGAATGCTTGGTTCAGCTGCATTCCACACACAACTTGTGGGAATGAGGAAGAAGACTTTAGATCCATTCATTTGGCCACCTCATTCTACCAAGGCAGCTCTGTCCCTCCCATGGAGGGTTGTCTGTGTTGCTGAGCCCAAAGTATGAGGTATCTCTTAGGGTTCATGGTGAGCAACTGTAAAAGCCCCTTCCATTGTTTTGGAGACTAGTTGTGCAGACTGTGTTATAATTCACTCGGGCTCTGGTCTTTAAAAGTCATTCAAATACTCTCTCCGCTCTCTTGTACAGCCTATGCTTTTACCATACCAAACAAAGAACTGTTTTCATACAATCCTCAGGGTTCCCTAGCTCCATACTTTGCTCATGGTGTTTCCTTTGGCTGAAGTGTTCAAATAGTTCTTATCCTTTGAGAGCCCGACTCCAAAAACAAACAAACAAGCAACAAGCAAAAAAACCCCCAATAAGTTAAAAACAAAAACATGGGATCAGAAGTAACTACAATTGAAGTTATGGTCTTCTCTACCTTTCTTCCCTTTCTTCCTTTCTGTTGCCTTCCTACTAGTCACTTAGTTCCTTTCTGTTCCTTTCTTGGGTCCATGTCCACTTTCTTCTTCCTGTGGTGCTTTCTTGAAACTGCCTTCCCAAAGCTTCCATGCAGTTTGTAATGTTCTACTCCTTTCCTCTGTACAATAACATACTGATTTATCTTTATATTCCTAAAAGTAATGTTTCCCAAGTTGGGGTACATGGTGGAATACTACCCGTAAAATACAAGATACTTTAAAATGTGATATGGATAAACTTTAAAATAATTTAATAACATTCTTTTTTATAATGTGCATCAATATATACCTTCTATTTATATCAAGTTATGCTGATATTTCACTCATGTGAGGAACATATATAAAGTTACATAATGATGTGTATCTTTTTTTAAAGATGAACTTCTTTCCTGTGTAAAAGAATTGCAGGGGTAGGCCAATCAAAACTGTAGATGAAGCTTTCAGGTTGTCAAGGACTCACGTTCCTTTTACCATGCTTCTCTGCCATCCTAAGCATGTAATTTCCACCCCATGGTTCAAGGTGGTGGCTTCAGTCACCATATTTAAGCTGGCAGTGAGAAAGATGCATGGTGATGATGTCATCCACAGAGCTGGAGAATAATGTTCTGGGAAGAAGAACATGATTCTAGTTTTAGATATGTTGTGTTTGAGAAGATGTTGAGACAGCCATTGGCAATGTCAAGTAAAGACTTGTACTCAGTGGGGAGGTCTAGACTGGAGATGTAAATGTGTGAATCACCTGTATATACATGGTCATTGACGCCGTGGGTGTGGATGAGAATGCTCAGAAAGTTAGTCCAGAGTAAGAGGAGAAGAAAATCCTATGTTAAATGGCAGTGTAGGAAACAGCAAACCTGTCAAGGACACAAAAATATGAATAGACTGAAATGCAGGTTAAACAAACAAAAAATTGGGGAGTATTATAAAACAGATGCCGAGAGAAGAAACTCTTTCAGATAGAAATCAAATAGTTCAAAGACCCAAGTAAGATGTGGACTGAGGTTGGGTGTGGTCGCTCAAGTCTGTAATCCCAGCACTTTGGGTGGCAGAGGTGAGAAGATTGCCTGAGCCTGTGGGTTCAAGACCAGCCACATGGCAAGACCTCATCTCTATAATAAATAAAAAAACTGGCTGGGTGTGGTGGCACACGCCTGTACTTCCAGCTACTTGGAAGGCTGAGGTGGAAGGATTGCCTAAGCCCAGCAGGTCAAGGCTTTGGTGGCCATGAGTGTGCCACTGCACTCCAGCATGGGCAACAGAGTGAGACAGCCACTCAAAAAAAAAAAAAAAAAAGATGTGGACTGAAAAATATCCATTGCATATCTCAACATGAAGGATATTGATGATCTTTGCAAGATGGGGTGAAAAGATGTAAAGCTTGACTAGAGTGGATTGATGTGTGGATGAGAAGGGAGGACATGCTGACAGCAGATTAGACAGCAGTCAATGTGTGCGCTGTTCCTAAAAAGGAATGATAGAGGTACCACACTTAGGGCCTTGTAGGGAAGCAGCTGGGATTTGTGTTTTGTTTTGTTTTAATTGGGAGATATTGACATATGTGAAAGCCAGTAGAATAATTCATTGGCCAGAGAGACAAGAAATATACAAGAAAGAGAGTGTGAGAATTCTGATATGTGGGAGTGGATGGGAAGCAAAGCTCATCATTGGAGAGACAGGCATTAGCTAGGAGGAAGAAAGACAGTCTCTTCTATTAAAATCAGGTAAAGCCAAAAGCAATGATTGAAAAGGTAGAAGCTTAAGAAGGATGTGTGGGCATTTAAAGGAGAAGAAGTAAGAAAGAGGTCCTTTCTAGTTTTATATCATTTTCTCTTGCTTTTGGACACAGTCTAATAGTGGTGGTGGGGGTGGGGTATAGGAATTAGAACAGTAGTTCTTGCAGGGTGTTGTTTCATCAGGTTGAAGTTGACTCATAGTTTAAATGATTGCTACATACGTTTTATCTTTCTTTTAATTAGTAACACAACCCTTGCAAGCTAGACATTACCTCACTGACTCATCAAAAGCATTGTTATCATTTTCATTCATTTTAATGACTTTTATTTTTCCAGTGGTAAGAGGGATTATAGAGAGTAATGATCCACAATTATATTTTTCACCTTGATTGGAGAATCAATGATCTTAGATCGAATACAAAATGCCTTTCCATTCTTAGCGTTATTTCACTCAACATATTAGTCTAAGCTCTGACTCGTATGAGTTATCTACTTTATATTTTTCTTTTTTCTATGGCTTTCGGAGTTATCCCTACCTTTAACTTGAACTTGGTAAAGTATTGAAAGTGATACCCCTTCCTGGATCTTCAATGTAGTCTTCATTCAGATTTAAACACACACACACACACACAGAGAGAGAGAGAGAGAGAGAGAGAGAGAGAGAGAGAGA